>NC_045142.1:20187043-20402498 GCF_008831285.2 Nymphaea colorata | reverse complement strand
AGCCACATTATACTAGAAATTTCTCCCTCGTTCAATCAACAGCCGATGAACACAGTCAATACGATTTGTGTCTGATAAACAAAAAAGGCGATGAGGAGGCGGATCGGGCGACTAAAGGGAAGATAGGCCTCGGTGGCATTCCCTTGTTAGCACGCTCCTCGGTGAACATGTGAACACAAAAGGAAACAACACACTCCTTGGTGAGGGCTGGAAAAGCATGACCTTCCCTTGTTGAGAGACAGAAAAAGAAATCAACAGCGTGCTCCTCGGTGAAGGCTGGAAAGAGCGTGGCCCCCTTAGACAAAAAGGAGGCACGTGCCTCGGTGAAGGCAAGAAACAACACACTCCAAAAGGAAGCACGTGCCTCGATGAAGGCAGCAAACAACACACTCGTGCCACACCTTTGTTCAAACATTAAAAGGAGCATCACGCTCCTCGGTGAAGCACACTCCTCGGTGAAGACAGGAAGCAGCACGCTCCTCGGTGAAGGCCTTGGTGGCTTTCACTTCTCACCACAAAAAAAAAAGAGCATGAAACCACACGTTCCTCTGTGGTTCCCTTGTCACGCAAAAAACTATGGATGTAGGAAGAGGAACAGGAGACGCAATAGAGGACGCAGCAAAGAGAGTGGCTGGAAAATGATGGTGTCAGCATGAAACAATGGTCGTGCACCAGACAGGTGAAGCATGGCTCTAGAAAGATGCATGATACGGAAGACCACGATGAAAGCAGTTGCAGGCTCTGATACCAAGTTAAAAGAAAAGATGAACACATAGGTGTAACGTGGTTCGGCTAAAATCAGCCTACATCCACACAAAGACTCTCCCTTCTATTCTATAACCAGACAGAGAGAGTGCAAATATTTATATTCACTTTATACAATTCAGATCCTTGATTTCAGGATCTTGATTTACACGACAGATTTGGGCAGAATTATAGAAGAAGAGAGGAGAAATGATTTCTTTCTCATTTAGAGAAGAGTGGTCAGTTTGAATAGCTCTTGAGTTTTGGAAACCGTACCAAATCCTTTGTAACTGATCCTGATCGTATCTGTTCCATAGATCTTATCATTGTTAACAAATCTAGCACAGCTCTATGTTACAGAAATTTCTGAATATTTTCTCCAAGAAGAAGGTCATTTCTCAAAAGTCTAGAACTTTTGTTCCTATGATAAACAATTCATTTCTACATGTTGGACTTTTTCATGGCTGGACCATAGCCCTGTGTACATTCAATTGGTGCAAAAGAAAGCAGTCTGTTGCCCAGATCATACTTGACATGCATGTTCTGCTGCACAATATTCCCAAAGATGGGCATCTCTCCATCTTTAATGGCTAAGCAGGCGATTCCACTTCTAAACATTCCAAAGATATTTGAAAGTGGCAGATTCCAGTCTGCATTAGTGAAATGAAAGGTCATCTCCGGCAACCCTTCATATGGATCACCATTGTTCTCTACATGGTAACATAGCAAATCTTGCTCAGGAGGATAGAAGCATTCACGGTTTATGACATTAGCCACTGCATTTGCCACTTGACCATACACATCTTTGGCAAGAAAAGTCAGGCTGGTACCCGAGTCTATGATGATCGATCTGGCATCTCCCAACAATGCAGTTGTCTGTGCACCACCAAATTGTTGTTGAGTCTGCTGTTCTTGACACTTATATTTGTCAGGACGTGCACATAAAAGCTGCCTTCACCACCATCTGAGCCATCGGCGTCTCTTGAACCTCTTCTGTGGTTGAAAACTTTGCGTCCTCGCTGAATTTGAGCTGTCCCGCAGAATTGTTTTCATTACTATATGGAGGAAGACAGTAAGCAAATTTGCCATCAAGGAAGAGCCAATCTGTTTAACAAGAGAGAGAGGATCACGCCAAGGCCAACAAGGCCAGAACTTTACGCAGGGCAGAATCAGGATTATCTTCATGATGAACACAACCAAAGACAATTCCTTCATGCTTGATGGTGTCGGCACCATGTCAAGCAGGAGCGTCTCGGAGGCTAGGACCCCTTCTACTTTGGAATTGTCCCCATAGGAATATCTGAACCAGCAAAGTTGGTGCTGGTGCAACGATGGTCGCGCAATTCCATGCAAAAGCTGGTGGAGCATCTCTGGTTCTTGTAGGTGGACGACTGAAGTGGATCAAACATTGGTGTTTTGACGGGGCAGTTGTCACAATGGCGGCATGTTGTCCATATGAGGTTGCTACCAGTGCCTATAATGGCCCAGTATGGGCTGGATGGGGTACCTAGCGAGAGTTTCACGAGAAACTCACCAGGACCAGCCATCACGAGGCTGGAGATCATGCTGGTGGTATTGGCAAACTGTGAAGCAATGCTGCGGGAGTGCAACATGGAGCACCGACCCACCTGCTAAGCTCGTTGAACTAGAGTGGATGAAGGGTCATAGAGAGGTGACAGGGATGAGTCTCGATGAATGAGGTCTGTAGAGAAGCCGAGAGGTTTGGAAGCGAAGATTGTGGTAGGGTTAGGCAGTATTGCAAGTAGGAGCTGGTGCAGGAGGAGGCTGAATGCTAAGGGGGAGAAGAAGGCTGCCATGGTGTGGACTAAAAGGTTGCAGTACTAAGGAGAAATGTGTTGATATTTATAATGGAAGTCATAGTTATGGTGGCCGCAGAAGAAGGGATGGATTGGATTTGAAAATTGTGCAAAAAAAAAAAAAAAAAAAGACATGTGGCTGAACTGAGTTACATATTCCTTTGTCTAACCAGTAACCATCACAATGGAGAAAAGTGGTAGCATCTTCCAATGGTTAAGCTTAGGTATAACAATCACAAACATTTGAAGACTTTCAAACACAAAAGGAAGGCTGCAGACACTTTAACGTATTACTTAAGGTGACCGCAATAACTGGTTGAATACATTGGAAGAAGAGATTGTCCTTGTGGTGTTTGAAATTTTCTTTAGGCATCTGGGATGGAGAAAAGGGAGGCTCGCATGGCCCTGGCGCCACCTCAATTTAAAAAAAAAAAATTATATGTAAATTTCACTTGTCCTATATAAAAATTTGAAAAATGATATTTTGACCTTAGTCAAAATTTAGAAACATTAATTCGGCCCTTCTCAGGAAATTTTTTTTGCTCTGTCCCTGTAACACATGGTAGTCCCTGCTCCAAAACCTGTCCATTGACCTCCTTAAACCGTGAACGTTGAAGTGATTGGAAAATTTTTCTCCCACACGATCTCCCTCTATACATATATATATATATATATATATATATATATATATACAAATGTCTTTCCACCCCACGATATTATGGGCTCTCATCTGGTGATAGTTCATGGGGCAGAGGCTCTAGCAGTGAGGGTTTGCAGGTATGCTATGTCCATTTTGGCCATATCATATGCCTCTTTTATATTGTTATATATATAGCAAAAAATTAAATGGTGACTCTGATTATTCAATGTTACTCTACTCATTCATAAGAACTATTTGATTCATTATAACGAATGGACAAGAGAAAACTAAAGAAAAAAAAGTAATGAGTATTTTTGTCATCTAGTATTAGTTTATACTTTTTTTCTTCATCTTTCTCTCAACCGTTAAGTGGGTGAATGTGAATATGACCATAATATATATACATACATACATATATATATATATTAGAAGTAATTGGTTGGCGTTACATGGCTACTAACAATATTTTATGTTATCAATGTCTTGCATTGAGTGATGTTTATCCACTCTCAAGACTGTAAAAGGTTTCATGTTTGAGTTGAAGTTGGACTTGCATTTCATTCTTAAATCAAAATTCCAAACCATCAAATGCCCCCTAAAAGAGCTGTCGACCGTTTGTTTGTTCGTGGCCATTCTCTCGGGCCAGGCTATCTATAATAGTGTGTAGTCATCTTTTGACATCATTCTCCTTCTCTTTTTTGCTTCTATATATTATTGTTTGTGTGCTGTTTTTTATAATTTGGGGATTTCTTTTGATCTATTTTATAATATATTTTTTTCATTTCATATGTAAAAATTGGTTTGAATTAACCTATTTGAATCATACCAGCTTGTTCGCATGAATGATGAAATTACAATTGGCAAAGTTTAATATTTTATAAATAAACTTGTGCCAACACCTTTCATAAAAAATAACATAACGTATGTAGGACTCTAATTTTAGATGAGCAGCAGGTCACACCACAATCATAGTGAAAGCCAGAAGCTCCCTCTTTCCCCTTACCCTCAAGCCCATGTCCGCATCGATGCCTGTGAGTGGGGCCAAATATCCATCAACTAGTATAGTGCTTCCACTTCAGTTGCAGTATAGAAATGTAGCACCAACATCACTTGCGCTCGGTTAACTTCTGCTAAGCATCCCCCTTTCCGTCTACCTACTTAGGGGTTGTTCTTATTTTGAAAATTTTATGAGTGTCCCTGCTGTCAAACGACTCTTTAACAATATTGGAGCCACATTGTGGATATTGTAAGCAATTTCCCTTACCAGTCATTGATATTAGTTTTTAAAACTTTTTATATACCTTAAAGTTGAAAATTAAACTAATACTGCCCCTTAGCCAGAAATTTTTGGATTTGCCACTACCCCTTTAGGGTTCTATTTTTCTTCAGCTTGTTCTCTTGCTGAAAACCATTTTGTTATTTCTGGACTCTAATTAGTTTGAAGGCATGAAGCATAGACTCTCCATACAACATGCACCAAACTCCATAAGTTGGTGATGTACTCCATATTTTGGTGATTGATTATAACCTTGCTTAGATTATTTTGCTATCAAGTTGAGGAGTTATCATGTTCTAAGTTTAAAATATATAGTTTTCCAGAACCTAAAACAAATTTTTGTATAATAATGTAATTGCACTGCATGAACTTCCGGCAGCGGCTGCTTGTGACATCAAATAGGTTTTTTTTCGCGCTCAGAAACTGTCATGGGAGATCCTCGTTCTATTCATGAAACATCAAATAGGTAATTAAATATATAAATGACAGTAATTAATCCACTGTCTATGTCATCATTTACAGACACCAAGATTGGAACTTTTTGCTGGGGGGGACTTATAGTGGCTGGTGACATTAGCTAGTAATGTAACAAGTTCTTGTGTCATTTACCAGGGATTGCATGCAACTTTTTGTGTTTCTGCAAAAAGTAATAACGTTTGAATATTCTTGTGTTGAAGAATTCCAATCACAAATTGATCAAGAACAGAGACATCTTAACGTATCCCTTAGGTAACCACAGTAAGCATTGAACATGCTGTAGGAGGGAAAGTATTGAAGCTAAGTGTGGGTTGCAGTGCACCATTGCCTATACCAGTCAGTCAAAAATATATTGTGATGATGCTGGACCCAGTTGCTGTCACATCATAGTGCCCACGTTTGATATGACTCACGTGCCCTCCAGCCGAAAAGTCTTGGCTCCACCACTAAAAAATGGGTTGAGATCACAAGTTGGCGGGTTAGCATGAGCTTATTTGTCTCATGAGAAATCAATTTTTTGATGGGATATTCATATGATCCATCTATTCTAGAAGGTTGACTGGAAAATATACGAATGTCATCATACTTTAAACATATTTAACGATTAAAATGGGTGATTAACAATGGATTGGCGAGATCATTTCTGAATATTTAAGGGATTCAAATAAAAGTTGGCCTATTTTTTTTCTCTTTGAACTGGCCTTTATGTCCAATTAAGACGAACCTCTATGGCTGGATGGTTATTTTTTTGCCTGGTGTTGATAAAAACCACTGCAAAAGATGCATTTGCAATGATCAATTGCTTGACCATGGTTTTCAATGATGGAATACAACTTTTATGGCAGTTTTTAACAACACAAAATAACCATCCCAGCATAGAAACAGCTGTGATTTCAATACACACACACACACACACACACACACACACACACACATATATATATATTCCCTCTAGCATTGCTTTGTTTGATGCTTCTAGTATGCTTTCTATCTAGGAAGATGTCTAACCTGACCCTACAAGTAACAGTCTATGTCTACAGATGACCTTTGCACAATTATTTCCGATGCTGAAACAAGTACATTTTTTTAGTATTTACCATCATAGAAACTGATTCTGTTGAATTTGAATGAACCTGAAATTGTGGGACACCTGATACAGAATAGGCTCTAGGGAAATGGATGTAAGGTTAAGGTTTTGGCCATCTTGTTGAGCGGTGGTATGAAATACCCTTCTTGCTCACCCGATGCTAGGGAAGATCTCTATAGAGTGTTCTTATTTTTTTAATTGGTTCAGTCTTAACACAAAAAATAAGGTCGACTGAATGCTATTTGGGTCTGGCTCATGGTGGTCATTTACCAACAATTGAGCCTCCACGGCCTTTATGATTGCAGCTGGCCCTTACGCATGGCTCCGGGTTTCGGATGTTGGTCGGCTTTGACTCGTGGTTGATGTTGAAAGAACAAGCCGACCTTGGCAGGACGTGATGAAGCACAAAGTCAAGCAGGCGCCAACCTTGACTTCCATGTAAATGAGTGAAGCCATTGAGAGAAAGTTTTATCTGCAATATTTCGCGCTTGCTGGTCTGCATATCAGACCTATGGGCAGCCAGCAGTAATCCCACTTAACTGCTTTATTCAATTATCTTCGGCATAGGGGGTTAGGAGCCCAGGCAAAAGATCAAAATTCTAGATAAAGGACACTAGGTACAAATTTTTCGATTTTTAAAGAATGAGAAAATTTGTTCAAAAATATTAATTTAAAAATAAAAAGCCTTTAAAATTTATGTAATTACCAACACTTAACGATAGAAAGTTATGTGTCCATCAAAGGAGAGAAGAATATTTTGGTAATTTATTAAAAATATTCTCCTTAGTCCTTTTACTTTTTTCTATTTTCAATTTTGTCTTTATAATTTTTTTAATGTGAATTAAAGTTATTTTAATCATTAACCATATTGACGTACAAAAAAAATTATGCATCAGTATAGCGACACTTAACCTATACCTGCCTCTACTCCTGCTAGCTGCTCTCAACAGGTGTTATGGGACTTATGGTCACCTTTTAAAGGTGGTACTGATTTTTATGAGTCGCCTCCATCAGATGGGTAGAACCCTTGTGGCTTCCTTCCCGCAAAAAAACTACTTTAAAGAGGCACACACACTAGTCCACATTTTTTGAAAATATGTTTGGTTGGCAAAAATTCATCATCCAAATGCTTTGGATGATGGCTAGAACGGAAAGGGAAAGGAGAAAAGTGAGGAAAGGATGGACAAAGAAAGAAAAAACATTTCGTTTCTAGGTCTTGCTTTTGTTTACAATTTCAAAAATCGGACCAAAAAGACATTGGATTTTCTTTACCATAGACCTTCCCTTAAAAGGATAAGGAAGCCTGGAATAACAACATATTTATTGAATCCAGACATGGAAGTATTCATTTTGGAAATATCTAGTGCCAAAGTAACTCAATGGGTAAGTCATGAATCCTTAACCTAAATCCATTTTACCAAAAGTTTCTACCATATCAATACAACCAATAATTTCAAAAAATGAGCCATCTATGAGGCCAATTGTATTTTTGTGTCTTTTTTCTTTGCGCTTAACAGGTAGGTGCATTGTTTAATTCATGTTTCATTTCCTATAAAACTACTTATTTCCTATAAAATTACTTGGGGGCGCCCATAAGCTCATCTCTCTCTCCCAGTCGCCAGTGTGGACTACTATTTGAAATAAGAATAAAACATGTAATACCCATCTCTTTCTCTGTCCGTCTCTCTCTCTATCTCTATACAGGCAAGAGAACTCAAATGGCATGGAGCTGTTTCTTTGTTCCTTTCTTCCACCACATTTTCACTTTCGGTGGTAGACAAGTCAAAAAAGAGAGGAACCACCCTGTTCAATAGGCAACCATTAGTTTACATGATATGACAGTTCTATCATCATTGATATTACAGTTCCAGACTTAGTGGCAGAGACAGACGTGGAGGTGGAATAAAAAGGCTCAAATCATAATACTTATGTGAAGTTGGAAGATTGTGTTCCCATGGCAATATGGTGGCTATGGAAGAACATGAATTAGGAATACCATGACAATAAGAAAAATCAAAATCTGTTACATCAGAGGCAATTGATCGTCTTTTTATTATGATTCAACAAGTGCTCAATATGACTCTTCAAGCAGAAGAATGAGTTTCCACAACTTTTTGTCCTTTTTTATGTAGGAAGTTTCTCACAAATATCATCGACTTCAACACAGATGAGCATCACCACAAAAGCATATAGAAGACTGACATGCTAATGAAACCACATCTGAAAGATGCCCTGTTTTAATGCTATTCACAGTACCTACACCACGGTCCTTACAAAAGAGATAGCAATGTCATTGAAAATTATATATATATATGTATATATATATACACACACGCGGACTACTTCGGTCACAAACCAAAACCAACAGACCTCTTATATTTGTGTTAAAAAGTGTTTTGAACAAAATGTGAATCTCCTAATTTGTTCATTATAAACACTAATTTAATCTAAATAATGTTCAAGTTCGAATTACTTTTATAAAAAGAAGTGTTTTTTTCTACTATTAAAATTTTAATGTGATAAGAGCCATCTCTTTCTTAATTATTATGGTATATTAATAAAATAAAAATAACTAACTTAATGTATGTTTATCACCAAATATATTTGAAGATACTGCTAAATTTCGAAAAAAGATATTTAATAGGCCTGGCTTCCGTCACTTACCTAAGTGGTATGTTTTTTTATCATCTAATATGTATAAATATATATATTCACAGGCACACACAAGAGAGAGAGAGAGAGAGAGAGAGAGAGCGAGAGAGGGAGAGAGAGAGAGAGAGAGAGAGAGTGTCGGTCAGCCACCCATGAGTTCTTTTCGGCAATGGCCTGAGCCTCCTTTTTTACACCCCTACCTTGTCCAATGATATTGGTTCGTGTTGGTCAGTACGGGGTTTGTGCCCGGTCCGGTCAAAGGACACCAAACGGATCAGGCTGGTCTTTCTTTGGAAAAATAAATGTAGAAAATAAATGAGTGGCTGCCCGTTGTGTTCGGCCAGTCGCTACTTGTCAAACCAAATAATGGAAATAATTGAGTGGCTCCTGGTTGTGTTCGACTAGTCTTTACTTGTCAAAATAGCAATCCAAGAAACTGGGCTGTGCCCTGCATCAATGGTCCAGCCATACTGTTTTTACATGTATATGGCTGGACCGGACCCACCAATTACCATTTTAAGTTTCTCATATGGCCTTTATGTGAGTAAATGCCCATCCTGATCTCTTTCTTGGGAACATAAAATAACATATATTAATATCGAGTTACATGCACAAGGTTGTACACACAAATGTATACCAAAGGAAAAAAAAGAAAGGGGTTGGGGTATTTTTGACTTTTTTTTTGTAAAGAAGTGTATATTTTGGGATTTTTTGCTTTTTCATAAACCCTTTTTGTCCTTCTAAAAATTTATTTTTATATTTTACTTATTATGTACAATTTTTTATACATAGTGGTGTAAACATAACCAGTTTCAAGTTTCAGTTTGAGTGAAAACTGAAATCCGGCTTCCCATAATGCCCATGCGGCCATGCCCATGTGAGTAGAGGCAAATGTCCATAAACTGGCATAGCGCTTCCACCCTAGTTGCACTAGTATAGCACATTGCTCTCAAATGATAACCTTGCTTAGATTATCTTGAAATCGAGTTATCATGTTATAAGTGTAACATATATAGTTTTCCCATACCTAACATATATATTCAAGTATAATAACGTAATTGGTCTGCATGCCCATCCAGCAGCCACTGCTTGTGATATCAAGTAGGTAATTTTTTGCTGGGAAACTGCCGAGGGAGCCCCTCGCTTCATTGAAATGTCAAATAGGTAATTAAATAAATAATTTAATCGACTGTCTATGTCACTAATTTCTAGACAGCAGCTGACATTGTAACATTTTGTGAGGGGACTATGTTGTAAGAAGGGCAGTAGCGGAGCCAAGGGTGGGTCAGTGTGCACCATATTTACCATAGCAGTTAGTCAAAAATTATATTGTGATAAAGCTGGACTCAGTTCCACTCACATCATAGTGCCCACATGGGCACTATCAAACTCAGGTTGGTGACTTAAGCGATGTTCAGTAAAAAAATTTGGGTACTGCCACTAAAGATGAGGTTGAGGTTACAAGTTGACGGGTTAGGGCGAGCTTATCCATGTAGTGAGAAATCAATTTTCTCAAAGATCATGGCAACTTTCCTGCTTGGTGGGCCATTACAGATCCTTTGATGGGATTTTCATATGATCCGATCAGGTCGACTGAAAACTGGATTGGCCAGGTCATTCCTGAATATTCAAGGGATTCAAATAAAAGTCAAGAAGAATGAGGAGAGAAAAGTGGTGGAGGAGGAGAAACTGAACTTTAGCCACCAGCATTGTCATGGGATGTCGCTTGTTGATTTCTTCAATCGATGCTGCTTGAGTTTTCGACACTGATGGTCAACGGCGAAGCTGCCAATTGGTAACATATTTATTACATGATTAAGAAAAAACTTAGTACAATCAATTATCAGAAACTTCATTATTTTATCATCTAGCTAGTTCGACCTCCAACCATGGTTAGTGGCAGCTAGAGTTAGGAATGTTGGACTTAGGGGCACTAATTTAAAGAATCTCATACCTATAGGGTCACTGGTGCATATAAAGAAGCAAGTAGTTGAAAGCTTACGTAAAAATGAAAATAAAGAAATTTGATAGGATCATTTGGGCAACTGCCTACACCAGCCCACGTATGACTCCACCAAAGGCCGTAGCCCCAATCTCAATTTTTTGTACTTCCATGCATTTCATGGTCCTGAAAATAAAAATAGCGTTCGTATAAAATTTTAAAATAAAATTTGAATTCACACTGACAAATGCACATTTAAAATAAATAGGAAATTAAGTAGATTACTTGTTTGATGATTGAATGCAGTGCGGAACCTTCAACAATATATATTTATTTGGGTAATAGTGAAAATGAATCCATTCTATAGACCAATCGTTTCTAATAAATGTTTATAACAATCAAAATCAGAACCAAAACCCAAAGCGAAACAACCTGCAGGCTGTCGGTAAGATAAATCAGTATACTATATTTAAAAAAAACAAGTGAAATATAGAAAAGAAAAAATCTTAAAAGTATTTAAAGATAATTAAATAACAACACGGGGCAACAACAGGTTTGCCAAACAATTCAAATTGACTTAAATTAATTCAGGCCAACTTTTATAAACACTGTTCTCAAATGCATGACATTTTAGTGGACCTTTTGCTTGTGGAGAAAACCCTTCTTTGTTAACCTGCCACCTGCATGCATGAGGGGCAGAAGCTCTACTCGTCCCCTTTACCCCAGGGTCTAGAGAAACATCAAAACTAGGTGAATTTAGGGTCACTCCCTTCAGTTTAGTTTAGCTCCTTCCAACCTTTATGGTTCATGAGAATAATGCTCATGGTATTGGAACTGACTACCTGACTCTCACCAAACTCTTAACTCGACCAGTTATGCTACTCTTCTTGGAGTACAATGATCTCTCCGTTTGACCTTAATAAAAAGAGTACATATATGACTATTGAAGCTTACAACTTTCTGGACGTAAAGTCTTTTGTGTAACCTGCGCTGAGACTTTTAAATTATCTTAGATGGAACTTGTTAAGTATAATATTCTGCTTTTTAAAAAAAAATACATAAAAGAACCATATTCTTATTTCAAGAAACGTAACTGCATTTCAATTAACAAAAAAATTAATGTTCTAATGGATTAAACACTGAGCAGGTACTATATGTTCTGAATTTTAGCTACACATGTACTCGTTTAATATTCTTCAGTGATCCCAAAATCTGTTCGAAACATGTGTCAGCAACTAGAAAATATGTCGTTGTGTACTAAATCCATCCCATACATTTGTCTGGGACTCAAGAATATGTCGCTGTGTACTAAATCCGTTCCAAACATGTGTAAGGGACTCGAAAATATGTCGCTAGCCAGTACACTGTGCAAGCTACAATATCCATCATTGTTGATGGGGGGTTAGCATTGTGAAGTTAAACGACTTATATAACCATCACAGAACACATTGTGTTATGGGACCAAAAATTCCATCGTCAAAGTTACAATAAGGTGTAGGCACATTACATGGTCATTATGCTAACTTAAAGCAACTAATGTCGCAACAAACCCAACTAAGACACGATGGCCATTTTCATCGGTAATCGTGACTTGTGTTGGTGGAGTTTTGACCGTCGCGATTACTTATTAGCAACAGAATTGCCAATATTAGCGACTGTCGAGTTAAAGCCATAGTTAGTGTTCATACTCGCTCAGACATATCTAAGTTAAGCTATAAACTTAAATGGAGGGGAAAACATCTTTAAAACAAGATACATATATTTATTCAACATGAAAAAATAACACCATCAACCACATGACAATCAGGACATAAAACATATGTATGTATATGTATACACTTTTAGTACTGAGTACATTCAATTGGTTTAAAAGAAAGCAGCCCCTTCCCCAAATCATATTTCACATGCATGTTCTGCTGGAAAACATTCCCGAAAATGGCTAAGCTAGCTGTCGCACTTCTATACATCCAAAGATGTTTGAAGGTGGCAGCTTCAAGTCTGCGTTGGTGGAATGAAAGGACATCTCCAGCAATCCTTAATATGGATCACCATTATTCTCTACATTATAACACAAATAATCTTGGTTAGGATGATAGAAGCGTTTATGGTTTGTGACATTAGCCACCGTGTTTGCCACTTGATCATACACATCTTCGGCAAGATAGTCAGCGTGGTACCCGAGTCTATCATGATTGATCCACCATATCCCAACCATGTTGCCGTCTGTGCACCTCCAAACTATATGTTGAGTCTGTTGTTCCCCAGATTTATGTAATCTAGTGTGAGTGTATAAAAAGTGCCTTGAGCTGCATTTGCTTCCATTGGAGTCTGTTGAACTCTTGGGTTCCGAAGAACTCTACCTCCTCACAGAACTTTATGGTTAATAAAGAAGCCGATGTGACTAACAAGTGAAAGAGATCCTGGCCTGAGGCCAACAAGACTAGGATCTACAAGATTTTCTAAATCAACACTATTTTCTTTATGAACGCAACTAAAGGCGATTGTTGGAAGCTTGATGGTGCCATTAGTGCCATCCTCAAACCAAAATCTTTCGAAAGAAAGGGTCCCTTCTACAACAGATCCATCACCATATGAGGACTTGACACTATGAAGTTGGTTGTCGTCACAAGCAGACCAGAAGCTAGTGGTGCATCTCAGGTTATGGTATGTGGAAGACTGAAGTGGCTTTAATGTGGACTTCATTTGGCAGGTAAAGTTGTAGTAAGGAACACACAATGTCCATATGAGGTTGCTGCCAGTATCGATGATGACCCAGTAGGATTGGACTTCTAGTGATGTACTAATGTAAAGCTGCATGAGAAACTCTCTATATATAGATGTATCAATGTCTTCTTTTTATAGCACATGAAGTTGCAGCTTCGATAACTCGAAACAACTGCCTACCAGCCTATTCTCTCATAGATTTAAGTATATAGATTGGACATACGGCCAACTTTCTTTTCTAAAATTTTTGTCTTGTTATACAGGCGGAAGTTTTCCAAAACTTTTCAACCAGGTTTGGTTGCAGGATGTGAACACTTGTCGGCAGTTTCACCTGTTTAGCAGACCCCAACACATTTCACAAGTTAACCAGATAGTCCTCCTCAACTCAATTAAACATGAAAACAACGAGAATAATCATAGGAATAGAATCTTGAAAGGACCCTTAGATAGCTGGACACAAGTTTCAATCAATTTTTGTTACTTTTCACAAGATAGAGTTGTGGGACAACATTTTTTAAGGCTATATAAAGTTCTGGCCTGAATGAAAGGAAGTTGGCACAACATGATCCTGACATGGATATCCAAGGAGTAGAGGATTTCCATAACAAAGAGAATGTTCTCCTGTACGAAAAAGAGCCTAAGAGGAGTTGCCAATTGCCATCAAATGAAGTTTATAGTTGGAATGTTAGAGGCCTTGCTACTCTAACAACCTAGAAAGGTTTTGGCAATTGGGTGATATCTCATCAACTTGGGATCATTTTCATGTTTCGATATCATGTTGAATGTGGACAACTTCAAATCCTTTTGCAATCACTACGAGGAGTTTTTTTTTTAATATAATATTAATGTGAATCTTAATGGGGCCATAATTGTGTGTAGTTAGAGACAGGCTGATTTTAGATTGAGTAGTTGCAAATTTAATAAATTTTGGATGGATTGTTTGTTTATTCATAAAGCTTTCAATCTCAACTTTGATACAATAGGGGTGTATCTTCACCCTCACTTTAGAATTCACAAAGACCAATTGATTATGTTAAATATTATTATTGTCAATAAAAAAATGTTAGTATTATAATGAAAGATTTTAATTTAACTTATAAGGAGTCTGAAAAATGGGCCTGCCCCTGCTAGACAAGCTTTTTTAGCATTCAATGGATTCATTCAAGATGTTGGACTAAGAGCGATTGTGGACTGAAACAGAGCATTCACTTGAACCAATCTCTGCACCCTGACAGCACTGGTTCAAAGCAAATTAGATAGATTTTTGAGCAAGTTGAAAATTGTGGGTAGCTTTTGGTAGAACCAAGAAGTTCTTTAGACCACTCAGCAACTTCTCTTTTACATGTAAATTAAATATCTTTAAAACCGCATGCAAGAGAAGACGAATATTTAAATAGCTCCTTTATTGAGAGTGTCAACCTAGTTGTAAGGTCATTATTTCAAAGAGCATGGAGAGTGGAGTGTAGAGGATGCGTAGTGCTTAAACTTCTCGCAAAACAGAATAGAGTACGACCATGCTTAAGTAATTGGAGTAAGTATAGAACCAAGAAAGCTGATACCAGAATTAATGTACTTCAAAAGGATCTTATTGAAATTTATAAGAAGCAAGATATTGATTCTCATAATTGGTCCAGTTCCGAAAATCATATTAGATGTTTTCTTGCGGATGCTCTTTGAGATGAAGAAATGTACTAGAAAAAGAAAGTAAGGGTATCATGGCTAAAAAAAAGGGGATAATAACAGCAAATGTTTTCATGCTATGTTCAAGAAAGGTAAAAAAAAAGACACTTGCAGATGAAGGCAGATGATGGGGAGTTTTATGAGGAGGATCCAATTCTTTCAGCATGTACTTCTCATTTTTAAAGATTTTCTACCCATGACAACTCAACAAGAATGATTATGGATCAGCTTGCTGTTGGTCACTGCGTATTTATAAAAGAAAACTTAACGTTGTTAAGTCCCATTTCAGATGAGGAAGTGCAATAGCTGTTATGGGTGCCAACTCCAATAGTGCACCAGGTCTGAATGGGTTTCTGAAATCGTTCCTTCCAAAAAGTCAGGACACGTTAAGGACTAATATCACAGTTGCCACTATAGATTTTTTTTTTTTAGAAAGGAAAGCTTGTTAAGAAATTAGGCAGAAGTCATACAATCATAATTCTTAAATTTGATTCAGCTGTGGACATTTCCAATTTCAGACATATTATTCTTGAGAATAGTATACTGACATTTATTTTCAGAATCATGGTCTCAAGAATGAAGAAGGCACTAAAGTGGGTCATTTCCAACATGCAAGGTGGTTTTTTGAAAGATAGAAACGTCCATCAATGTCTTCTTCTTGTGCTTGAGATGGTATACACAATGTCTAAAGCTAGATCAACTAGCTTATGTTGAAGATAGACCTATCAAAAGCATATGACAGGGCCAATTTACTTTCTTACAAGCTGCCATCTTGCATTTAGGATTTCATCCTATTTGGACTTAAAAAGTAATGACAGTAGCGACAAATGATTTTTGTGCTCTTGTGATTAATGACCATCAAGGTGAATACTTTGGATCTTCTCATGGTCTGCAATAAGGATACCTTTATCTTCATTTTTATTCCTCATTGTCATGAAAATCTTTTCACATACATTGCAAGCTACAATTCAACGAAGAATGATTGAAGTACTGCATATTGGAAGAGGCATAGAAGGAGTTTTTTCTACAATGTATGCTGATGACATCTTGATTTTCTTAAAAGCCTTCAAGAATGGCTTTCTTTATCTACAATTTTTTTTTTCTGTTTGAACTCTATGCTGGAATGATGATTAACCTTGAAAAATCAGCATTCTACTTTTTCAATATGGGCCAAAGCTAGATTGCAAGTATTTGTAAACAGTGAAAACAAGTGAAAACAAGTGGAAGAATCGTCCAAGATGATTATGTTCTCAGTGTAAAAAGGAGGGTCATACCAAGGAAAGGTGTTGGTTCCTCCATGAAAAAACAACCACCACGAGGCCCAAAAAAAAAAAAGAAAGCACCACTGCTGTAGCCAAAGTTGCAACCAAAACTTTGGATACTTCAGATCTTCCTTAGCTGCTGGAAAAAATAAATGAACTGCTTAAAAATATCAAGGATCATCATGGTAAAGAGAAGCAAAATGCTACTGCAACATCAGAAAGTGTTACCGGTAATGCTCTTATTTCCCTCAAGTCTGATTATTGGATAATCGATTCTTGAGATAGTGACCATATGTCTATGAACTGCCATAACCTTAGTAATTATTCTTCGATGCCTAGAAAAAAAATCACGTTACTGCGAATGGCTCCTCAATGCATGTTCAAGGAGAAGAGTTAGATTTTCATAGAAATGGTGTTAAATCTAAAGTGCTTTATATGTCAAATCTCTCAACTAACTTGTTGACCGTTTCAAAAATTGTTAAAGATTTAAATTGCCAAGTTATTTTCTCCCCCACTAACAATGTATTGCAGGACCCTGTATCGAGGAGGAAGATTGGTGAGAAAACTCAAGAAAACGGGCTATATGTGCTGAAAATTAATGAATGTGCCTTGACTGCCCAAATCAATCGAGAGAGGGGACTTTGGCACCAGAGACTTAGCCACCCATCATGTCGTGCCTTGAATATTTTATTATCAAATTTGAATTATAACTGACATGTTTGTGAAACTTGCAAGTATGCTCAAATGTCTAGAATTTCATGAATATTTAAATAATGCTATGTCTCTTTTTTATCCAGTGCATTCTGATGTGTGGGGGCCGGCCCCGGTGAACTCATACTCAAATTTTCATTATTATCTCACTTTTATTGATGTTTTTTCAAAAACCACTTGGATTTATTTACTAAAAACAAGGATGAAGTTTTTGCAAAATTTTTATAATTTTACAAAATGGTTGAAACTCAGTTTGAAACCTATATAAAATGTCTTCGATCTAACAATGGTACTCAATATAAAAACCAAATTTTTTAACAATTTAAAAAAGAAAGCAGGATGGACAATCAATTCACTTGTGTTGATACACCCCAACAAAATGGGGTGACAGAATGGAAAAATTGTCACCTTCTAGAAATGACTAGGTCTTTATTGTTTGATATGAATGTTTCTCAGGGTTTCTGGAGTGATGCAATTTTGAAAGCTTGTCATACTATCAACCACACACCCACGGGAATTATTGCTGGAAAAACTCCTTTGGAAGTCCTCATGAAAAGGAAATTTAAAGTTGACCACATGAGAATTTTTTTATGCATTGTCTATGTTAAGAGTAAAGCTCCAGACAAACTCAATCACAGAGCAAAAAAATGCATTTTCTTGGGCTACTCATCTACAAAAAAAGGATTCAAATGTTATGATGTCACCACCAAGCATATGCACATCTTTCACAATGTAGTATTTGAGGAAAAAAGTCCATATTTCTATCACTATGCAATGCAAGGAGAGGATAGTTTCAAGCACAACAACATGGTCATGCCTAACAATCTGTAGTACAATTATTTTGATATCACCATAACCCATCACTGTGGTGACCCTGAAGAAAGAGAGACCATTGAAAACCTTGAGTGTGATCAAAGCAATACCTAAGTCTCTCTTGTACCTCAAGCAGATCAAAACATATGAATTGGAGCTATAGATCCTATTGAACCTTACTTGGAGACCATAGAATCTCACCCACCTGAACCCATAATAAAAATCTTCTTGAAACATTAAGCTACCTAGACATTTGGAAGGATTTGTCACCTACATTGCGGATACTCATCCTTTAGAAAAAATTTTGAGTTTTTGCAACCACCCCAAACACCACGTGGCTTCCTCAGTCATATTGAAAAGCAAAGAGATCCTACTACTTACCAGGAAGCCAAAGACCAAAAGATATGGGTTGAAGCCATGCATGAAGAGTTAGATGCTCTTCACAAATATCGTACATGGCAACTAGTTACTCTCCTAGTGGGAAAACGTGCAGTTGAGTCAAAGTGGATCTTTAAAACCAAGTACAAGAGTGATGACTCTATTGAACACTATAAGGCACATTGTTGCTAAAGGGTATACTCAAACACAAGGGTTAGACTATGAAGAAACTTTTGCTCCTGTAGCAAAAATGACCACCATCAGAATTCTCCTATCCATTGCTTACAATTTTGAATGGCCATTATTTCAATTAAATGTGAAGAATGCTTTTTTACAAGGTGACCTTCAAGAAGAAGTATACCTGCCACCAGGTCACCCTATGGAATGTACTCCAAATCATGTTTGCAGACTCAAGAAGTCAATTTATGGATTGAAGCAATCTCCTAGAGCATGGTACCAAAAAATTGAGCGATGCATTGGAGAACAAAAAATTCACCAGAAATTCATCAAAAGATCTGACGATAAAATTGTTGTTGTATTGATTCATGTGGATGACTCAATAATTACAAGCAATGACGAACAAGGGATAGCTCACACCAAGTGGTATCTTCACAATACTTTTGAGATCAAGGACCTGGGGAAACTAAAATACTTTTTAGGGATCGAAATTGCTAATTCCAAGAAAGAATTGTGTTGAACCAACGCAAGTACATACTTGATTTACTTAAAGAAACAAGAAAAACAATTATTAGGCCAGCAGACATGCCCATAGAAGTGTACCCTAAACTTGATAACACCAACGGTGACCCTATTGAAAATGTGACAAGCTATCAAAGACTTATGGGGAAGTTAATATATGTTATTGTCACACGACCTGACATCAATTATGCCATCAGCTTGGTAAGCCAACATATGTGTTCTCTTAAAGCAGTTCATGTCAAAGCAGTTGAAAGAATTCTCAAATACTTATAAAAGACTCCAGGGCAAGGTTTGTGGTACAAAGTGAATGGGAATGTTAATATACGATGTTACTCGGATGCAGACTAAGCCAGTGCTTCAGATAAAAGATCTATGACAGGTTATTGCATTTATGTTGGTGAAAACCTGGTTTCTTGGAAAAGCAAGAAACAACATATAATTTTTAGATCCAGTGCTGAGGCATAATACAGGGCAATGGCGACTACCTCAAGCGAGCTCATTTTAATAAAATCACTCATCCAAGAGCTTGGATTTGTTATCAACTCTCCCATTCCTATGCACTATGACAATGAAGCTGCAATTCATGTAGCTGCAAATTCTATTTTTCATGAACATACCAAACACATAGAAATTGATTGTCATTATGTACGTGAAAAATTCTAAAAAGGAGATATTGAAATTCCATATACTAGAAGCACAGAGCAGCTGGCCAATGAGTTTACTAACGAACTTCCTGCAAAGCAATTTGATGATATTAAAAGCAAGTGGGGCTGTTTGAATCTCTACGCCCCACTTGAAGGGAAATGTTGAAAGTGGGTGTTACGTCCAGTGCAGCATGCTCAACGGATCATTCTCATTCTTGCTTTATTGAAATCAATTGAACGTAGGAAGAATTGCTGCAATATACATTAGCAACATTCTTTCCACGATAATTTCGAGTTTTGTATGTAAAGCCTACCAACGATCACATGCATTGTTTTTTGCTTTCCTCACGTATCTTATATATACTTGTAAAGCAAAGAAAGAAAATGAAGAAACAAAGAAAATTAAAGGAGCAGCTGCCCTGGCATTCATCGTGGATATAGGTCTATGAACCGAACCAAGTAGAAATCAGTGTTTGTTTCTTGGTTCTCTTTCTTTCTCCCATTTCAACACATGACAACAAAAAATCCAAATCTGTTACATCAGAAGCAATTGACCGTCTTTTTTAAATGATTTTCCAGGTACTAAATATGACTTGACTCTCAAGTATTAAACGACATATATAACCATCACACAGAACACATTGCATTATACGATGGAAAACTTCATCGTAAAAGTTACAATAAAGTATTGGCACATTCCATAGCCACTTTCATCGATGATAGTTTAGGCAAGGGAACTTGTAGTGATGGAGCTTTGACTGTAACAAATACTTATTAGCAACAGGATTGTGGGCAATAACAACTGTTAAAGTGGTAGCTAACATTCCAAATTAACCTTTAAGCTTAAACAGAGGGGAAAACATCTTTAAAACAAAAAACATATATTTATTGAACATGGAAAAGTAACACCATCGACTACATGGCACTCAGACTTCCCATTGATATAAAACACAATTAAGCAGCATCCGAAGCTGCCAATAGTAGACCAATACAGAGAACCACAATGATCATCACAATAGAAACTAACACACACACACATATATATATATATATAACCTTAGCCCTGGGTACATTCAGTTGGTGCAAAAGAAAGCAGTCCATTGCCCAGATCATACTTGACATGCATGTTCTGCTGTGCAGCATTCCTGAACATGGGCATCTCTCTGCCTTCAATGGCTAAGCAGGCGATTCCACTTCTAAACATTACAAAGATGTTTGAAGGTGGCAGCTTCCAGTCTGCATTAGCAAAATGAAAGGTCATCTCCGGCAACCCTTCATATGGATCACCATTATTTTGTACATGGTAACAAAGTAAATCTTTCCCAGGAGGATAGAAGTGTTCATGGTTTATGACATTTGCCACTGCATTTGCTACTTGACCATACACATCTTTAGCAAGAAAAGTGAGCATGGTGCCCGAGTCTATGATGATGGATCTGGCATCTCCCAACAATGCAGTCATCTTTGAACCACAAAATTGTATGTTGAGTCTGTTGTCCCTGACGCTTATGTCAGTTAGGTTTTTAAGAACATAATACGTGCCCTGAGAACCACCTGGTGCCATCGGAGTTTCTTGAACTTCTTCCTTGCCTGAAAACTCTGTGTCCTCACCGAATTTGAGCTGTCCCAGGGAATTGTTTTCATTGCTATAGGGAGGAAGACAATAAGCAAATTTCTTATCAATAAAAGAGCCAATCTGATTAACAAGCGAGAGAGGACCACCACCGTGGCCAACAAGGCCAGGAACTTTAAGCAAGGCAGGATTAGGATTGCCTTTACTATGAATGCAACCAAAGACAATTCCTGGAAGCTTGACATTGCCGGCACCATCGTCAAACAAGAGCGTCTCAGAGGCTAGAATCCCTTCTAGGGTGGATTTGTCTCCATAGGAACATCTGAACCAGCAAAGTTGGTTGCTGAAGCATCTCTGGTTCTTGTAGGTGGATGACTGAAGTGGATCAAACATTGGTGTTTGGACTTTCAGTTGTCACAATGGCAGCATGTTGTCCATATAAGGTTGCTACCAGTGTCTATAATGGCCCAGTACAGGCTGGATGGGGTACCTAGCGAGAGTTTCACGAGAAACTCACTGGGACCAGGCATCACGAGGCTGGAGATCATGCTGGTGGTATTGCCAAACCGTGAAGCGATGCGGTGGGAGTGCAACATGGAGTGCAGAGCTGCCTTCTCGGCTCGTTGAGCTAGAGTGAATGAGGGGTCATAGAGAGGAGAGAGTGATGAGTTTCGATGAATGAGGTCTATGGAGAAGCGGAGAGGTCTGAAAGCAAAGATGCTGGCAGGGTTAGGTAGCACTGCAAGTAGGAGCAGCTGGAGGAGGAGGCGGAATGCTATAGAGGAGAAGAAGGCAGCCATGGTGAGTGCTGAAAGGTTGCTGTATTAAGGAGAAATGTGTTGGTATTTATAATGGAAGTCATAGTTAAGGTCGTTGCTGATGAAGGGAAGGATTTGGATTTGGAAATTGTGGAGAAAAGAAACATGTGGCCAACCTGAGTCACGTATTCCTTTGTTTAACCAGTGACCATCGCAATGAAGAAAACTTGGTAGCATTTTCCAATGGTTAAGCTTAGGTAAATCTCATAGTGCTTTGTTGGACATCTGAAATTTTATAATGATTTGTTTCCTTCCATTTTCTTTCTTGTCCTTTTCTTCCCAATTCCTTTCTTTCCCTTTCCATTTTTTTCCTTTTTATCCTACTTTCTCTCCATCCAAACAGGTGATAGAATAGGTCAACAAAAAATTTATTTAACAACAATGAAAAGATAAGGCTAGATGGGATTGTGTTTGTGTTGGCTCAAGCCTCCCTAAGAGCGACCACCGTTGAAATGACCTTATATAAGAAGTTACATGCAGAAATAGGTCACTACTGGAGTACACTTGTAGCTCATTTTATCTTGAGAATCAGAACAATCACAGTGTTGTTAAACCTCTTCACCATTCTTTTTATTCCGAAGAAAACTTCAACCATCTTGGTTATGTCATGACAGATTACTCCTCGGTACTGTTGAAAAATGGACCTGAAGGATCCACTACATCCTGAATCACTTTTCGCTTTCAAACTAAAGTTGCATACTTCAGTCCTTTTGCTAAAGCAGGTCTGAGGAGGAAAGTATTTATTGGTCAGACCCTTGGGTCAAAAGGCTGCCCTAGGCCCGACTCAATATGGCCTAGGTACCTAACTATTCATTTGCTACTCGGCTCACCACTTACCCTTTTGTACAACCCAATAATTTCAAAAAATGAGCCCTCTATGAGGTGAACTGTATTTTGTGTCTTTTTTCTTTGAACTTAACAGTTGGCACATTGTTTAATCCAAGTTCCATTTCCTATAAAAGTACTTGGGAGAATAAAATAAGAATAAAACATGTAATTCCCATCTCTTTCTCTCCCTCTCTCTCTCTCTACATGCACGAGAACTCAAAAGGCATGGAGCTGTTACATTATTTTTTTCTTCCACCACACTTTTACTTTCAGTGGTAGGCAAGTCAAAAAAGAGAGGAACCACCCTGCGGACTTGGTGGCAATGACGCAGATGTAGTGGTGGAATAAAAAGGCTTGAATCAAAATACGTATGTGAGGTTGGAAGATGTGTTTCCCCTAGTAATATGGTGGCTATGGAAGAACTGGAATTATGAACCGTGACAACAAGAAAAAATCCATATCTGTTACATCAGAAGCAGTTGACCGTCTTTTTTATATGATTCACCAAGTGTTAAATATAACTCTTCAAGCAGAAGAACAAGCTTCCACAATTTTTCGTCCTTTTTTATGTAGGAATTCTCTTATATCATCCACTTCAACACAAATCAGCAACACCACAAAAGCTCATAGAAAACTGATATGCTAATGAAACCACATGTGAAAGATGCCCCGCCTTGGTCGACCAACTTCCCTTCCTTATTTTAAAGCTATTCACAGTACCTACACCATGGTCCTCATGAATCTTCATGGTCATCGATCGTCACTAGCTATTGCCGGAATGAATTCCCATCTTTCTGTTTTCTCTCTCTCCCTCTCTCTAGACACGCATAAGAACTCAAAAGGCATGGAGCTGTCACTTTATTTCTTTCTTCCACGACACTTTCACTTTCAGTGGTGGAGAAGAAAAAAAGAGGGGAACCACCTTGTTGAACAAAAACAATTCATTTACATGATAGGACTTTTCTCAATCTTTTTTGCTATAAAAGAGATAGCAATGTCATTGAAAATTATATATATAAATATATATATATGTGTGTGTGTGTGTGTGTTTATAAGTTATGCACACACGCACACACACACACACACACACACACATATATATATATTACTTCTGCGACAAACAAAACCAACAGACCTCTTACATTTGTGCTAAAAAGTGTTTGAACAAAATGTGAATCCCTTATTGTGTTCATTATAAACACTAATTTAATCTAAATAATGTTTAAGTTCAAATTACTTTTATGAAAATGTGTTTTTTTCTACTATTCAAATGTGTTTTTTTCTACTATTCAAATTTTGATGTTATAAGAGCCATTCCTTTATTATGGTACATTAATAAAATTAAAAATAACTAACTTAATATATGTTTATCACCAAATATATTTTAAGATACAGATAAATTACAAAAAAAAAAGAATTTTAATAGGCATGGCTTTGTCCCTTACCTAAGTGGTTTGTTCTTTTGTGAACGTATATGTATAATTATATATATGCACGCACACACACACACACACGAGAGAGAGAGAGAGAGAGAGAGAGAGCTTGTATTAAATGAAACTAAAAACATCCAAAGAGTAATGGATGCCATAGTACAACCTATAAAAAGGACTAAACAGTAGAGAAGAAGCAAGGATATGAAGTAGGTAATTTTTTGCTGGGAAACTGTCGAGGAAGCCCCTCGCTTTATTGAAAGATCAAATAAGTAATTAAATAAATAATTGAAAGTAATTAATCCACTGTCTATGTCACTAATTTCTAGATGCCAGCTAGCATTGTAACATTTTGTGAGGGGACTATGTTGTAAGAAGGGTAGTAGCGGAGCTAAGGGTGGGTCGGTGTGCATCATATTTGCCAATACCAGTTAGTCAAAAAATATATTGTGATAAATCCAAATTTAAATCTTAGGAGATCCTAGAATTGCCTCAATAGCCTACTAACTTGGATTAACCACAACTAAGCGGATCTACTCCATTTATAGCAAGCTGAAAACCAAACCAAACCAACACCAGGATTCAGACTTGGCACCAGCTACCAGTTAGTCAAAAATTATATTGTGATAATGCTGGACTCAGTTCCAATCACATCATAGTGCCCACATGGGCACTATCAAACTCAAGTCGGTGACTCAAGTGATGTTCACTAAAAAATTTTGGTACTGCCAGTAAATAAGAGGTTGAGGTTAGAAGTTAATGGGTTAGTGCGAGCTTATCCATTTGATGTTTCTCATATGCCTTTTATGGGGGCAAATTCCCATCCTGATCTCTTTCTTGGGAACATAAAATAACATATATTGATATCAAGTTGCATGCATAAGGTTGTACACGCAAATATATACCAAAGGAAAAAAAAAGGGGAATCTTTACTTTTTCAAAACTCTTTTTGTCATTCTGAAAGTCATTTTTTTCACTTAGACACGGTATTTTGGTTGTTACACACCGCTATGCACAATTTTTCATGCATAGAGGTGTAAACATAACCAGTTACAACCATATAAAACTCTAATTTTAGATGAGCAGGATGTCACCCACAATTTGAGTGGAAACTGATAATCCTGCTGGAATGCCCATGCCCATGTGAAGAGAGCCAAATGTCCATCAACTAGCATAGTGATTCCACCCTAGTTGCACAAGTATAGCACCCACACGATCAAATTGGAAACTCATTGCCCTCAAATGATAACCTTGCTTAGATTATCTTCAATTTTCTCAAAGATCATGGCATCTTTCCTGCTTGGTGGGCCATTACAGATCCTTTGATGGGATTTTCATATGATCCGATCAGGTCGACTGAAAACCTGGATTGGCCAGGTCATTCCTGAATATTCAAGGGATTCAAATAAAAGTCAAGAAGAATGAGGAGGGAAGGGTGGTGGAGGAGGAAAAACTGAACTTTAGCCACCAGCATTGTCATTAGTTTACACTTTCTTTCTCTTCATCTTTATCTCAACCGTTAAGTGGGTGAATGTGGATATGGCCAGAATATATATATATATATATATATATATATATACTGATCATATCTATTGAATGCTGGATCTAGACTGGTCCTTAAAAATTAAAAACCTGTCATTAAAAAAGTGCCAACTATTTATCTTGCGGCAATAGTGCATGATGCTTTTGCCAACTATTTATCATACTTCCAGGCTTTCCATTTTACTCATCCGATAACATTATCTAGCATGTTTGAATGTTATATATATATATAGACATACACACACACACATACACACATATATATATATTGCCACTAGAATTGCTTTGTTTGATGCTTCTAGTATGCTTTCTATCTGGAAAGATGCCTAACCTGACCCTACAAATAACAGACATTATCTATGTCTACAGATGACCTTGCACAATTATATGTGCTGATCTTCTAAACTTGTCATGATTCATTATATATTTTCCGATGCTGAAATAAGTGCATTTTATTTAGGATCTTGCTCACCCGACACTAGGAAAGATCTCTATAGAATGTACTCATTTTTTTAATTGGTTCAGTCTTAACACAAAAAATAAGGTCGATTGAATGCTAGTTGGGTCTGGCCCATGGCGATCATTTACCAAAGAAACATTCAATTTATGAGTCTTTTGACCCAAATCATGAAAATGTTTAATTGATAACATAATTTTTCTTGTCTGACTAAGAAAGAAAAATGATGGCTATTCATTGTCAGACACTTCCAAGATTTCATTATCTAGCTAGCCGTAGCTTCAACTTCATCCACATTTTCTTTTCCTTTCATGCCTTCTCAGCCTGAAAATCAAAATGAAGGTCTTAATTAAGTACCAACTTCATCCATATTTTCTTTTCCTTTCGTGCCTTCCCAACCTGCAAATCAAAATAAAGTTCTTACTTAAATATTAAAATTAATCATTATTAAAAATTAATTTCTATTTGAAGTACAACTTGGAAACAACTCGGATTTCTATCACCCCATCCATCTACAATTTCTTGCCTTTCTGCACCAAATTTCCATATCAATTCTTCATATGGAACAACCTCCCGGACAGTAGTAGCTTTATTTTCCTGCTCAATTTTTGCCAGCCCCCTCAACAACTGATCTTTTGAGGGTTTTGTAAGCAGAGGTATTGTAAGAATATTGTAAATTTATTTTTGTAATTTGTTAGCAATTAAAAAAATTCCTAAAAATATCTATAATTCAGAAAAAATCTAGAAAAATGTTTTCTATATAAAACAACTCATTACAATATCACACACATAATAAATATTCATAAATCTTCATCTATGGAAATAATAATGATAACAATATGGTTAAGATGATAAAAATTGAGGTCTTAAACACTTACAATAAATGTTTTACTTTTTTTACATCATATTATCAAACAATTAAAATAAGCAACCTATCTATTCATCTTCTTCATCTTCATTATAATATTCAAACTCATTTTGCTTCATTGTCTTCATCCCCTTCAAGGTTAACGTCCTCACCAGCATATGCAGGTTCACCTTCTTCAATGTTCAAAAGGAGTATGCCACAATGAGGCCTCCATCCTTTCACATCAGATTCCTGAGATGATCACTGCTGCTCAGAGCGTCATTGTCAATATTCAAAAGCAATTGCAAATTCCAAATAATGGCTATTAATGGTGCTAGGGTCACTCTCAAAAAGCATGTTTTTTCTTCCAGCAGCCACAATTCCTCATCTGTTCACTTCAAGCCTTCCAAGATAGTCAAACAAACTGAAATATTCATCTCCAAAATACTTTCATGGCATGACAAATGACAACTACAATTTCCATGTGGTGAAACATGAAGAGGTAATCAGTAATCTGTGACTCGAGGTGGTCTCCATGACAGAGATACATCTGGTGTGGGCAATTACCGACATCAGCCTACAAATTTTGCCTTATTTACATATGTAAACATAATTGAATTTAGTTTTTTTTTTTTTTCATATGAGTGCTCCTTCAAGTTTAAAATTTAAACTTAGAGTGCCCCTCAATCAGAAATTTCTAGCTCTGACACTGGTGGTCTCCCTATATATTAGTTCCATTCACATGAAAAACTGGACTTTACTTGTTAAACGATACCATGACATTTTCAATTTGCAACCAAAATTGGAAATCATTGATGAGATGCAAGTATGAATGGTAAGAAATAATTTATGGAAACCATTATAGTCATTTAAGTAAAACACACACACACACATATATATATATATAAAATAAATGTTATGCTACATATAAAATAGGTTTATGCAACCCCTGAAATCCAGCCGTATAACTGAATCAAAAATATTTTACTTGCATAATAAGTTCTAGAGTGCTTGGGGTCTTATTGTAAACCGGCTTAAATTCTTTCTTCAACTTAAATTCTTTCTTTTTTTTTCTGTTATGCAGTCTAAACAAGCATGGTTTGAACAATTCATTTCCTTTCTATTCAAACAAGCTTTTATAATTATTTGTTCCCTTTCTTTTTGTTTCCTCTCCCTTTCTCCCCAATTCCTTACTTTTATTTTCTATTCTTATCCTTTTTATCCTTCTTTCCCTCCATCCACCACTTTGAAATGACCTTATATAAAAAGTTACATGGGGAAATAGGTCGCTAATGCTGTACACTTGTAGCTCCTTTTATCTTGAGAATGAGAACAATCAAAGTGTTATTAAGTTTCTTCACCATTCTTCTTATTCCAAAGAAAAGTTCAACCATCTTGATTATGTCATGACTAATTACTCCTCGGTACTATTGAAAAAGGGACTTGAAGGATCCATTATGTACTGAAACACTCTCCGCTTTCAACTAAAGTTGCATACTTCACTTCTTTTGCTAAAACAGGTCTTACGAGGAAAGTATTTATTGGGTCGGCCCTTGGGTCAAAAGGCTGCCCTAGGCCCCGACTCAATATGGGCTGGGTACCTATTAGGACCAGACCCGGCATCAACCAAGACCTCTGCCAGATGCCGATCCTCTCCCAAGATCTCTTGGAAGAGCCATTGGACAAAACTAAAAACAAGTTATTTACAAGATGAATACCTGCCGGACAGCAACCCTGGCTCAAAAATGCCTGGGAAGTAAAATACAGGATAGGTTACCCACCCAAAAGCTTGAACATACTACAAATTGCTAGAAGGTTGTGAGGCTAGTACAAGCGTGACCGATACATGAATATCTCTCCTCAATTTAATCATGCACACCCAACACATCCTGTCATACATGCCTAGGACGGCCAAACCATACACAAGCCCGTAGGTGGTCAGGCAGCCCACGGTCGTGTTTTCGGCACTTGTGCCTTTGAGGTACCACTGCAGATGCCAAGGCTATTGTCGGGTATAAAGCAAAACACCCAGAGAATCCCATTGTTATAGAGATGGAAGAAGTATACCTGCCAGTCGGTCCTGGCTTAGGGCAGCAAAGGACTCAGGTGAAAACCGACAGCTAGGTGCTGCCCTCGAGTATTTCAGCAACCGAGGATGAAGGACTCGGGCCACCTGGCTGAGGGAAGTGAAAGCTTCTGCCAATTGCTGCTGGAATACGAGAGAGGTATCCTTCTCGGCTACGGCACTCCTTGCTGGTGATGAGTAGGCTCCGGTGGATAGAGGCTCGGTTGCCTCCAAGGTGAAGGCACTCCTTGATTCGGCCGTAGAGGATAGGTCTGCCTTGGTGGGGATAAGTAGGAGGGTCTCAGTTGGGTTGAGCTGAGCTAGGTCTGACATGACCTTGGCTGGGCTCGGCCAAATGCTAGGCTCAGTTGTGGTTAAGAGAGGTAGGTTTGGGTATGGCTAATATGTAGGTGGCATGCAGTGAGGTTAGGTCTAAAGGGTGAGGGTAGGATGGGAATGATGGATGATTAGGGTTAGGGTCGGTTGGCGCAAGGTGGCGACACTTCCCCTATGTTAGGAAAGTCTCATGTTGGCAACGGCTAGTGATGAGGTGGCCACAGATTATGGCAAGAGGGTTGTGCGTAATGGATAGGAAGGACGAGGGGCCGTTATGAAAAGGTATGGAGCGTGGAGAAATTGGAAAGTGCGTGGGGGAATGAAGGGTTGGATATGTCAAGGGGTAATGACACATGGAAGGTTTTATTTCTTGGAGTTAAGAGATCACAGGATAGGATCTCAGGGCGGTTATGGAAAGTGGGGAAAGGGGAAGCGCGTGCAGGTGGCTGGCTCCTACATTTTTGGAATGCCTAGGAGTGGGACACGCTAGAGGGGGACTTGCCTTTGTGGTGGACCGTTACTAAGAGGACAGTTGGTGCATGAGGGAGGCTGCTCCATCCAATAATTCCTGCAGCGAGAGAGTTGCAAATGTGGCTGGCGGCTAGGGTTTCTCAACACCTAGCGCGAGCTCTGAATGAAAAGCCAGAAGTGCCCTTTACAAATTACACCTTAAGAAAATATGGCGTTATAATCCGAGGGCAATCCTAGAATGTTTTCGGGGCAACAGCTAGCTGTTTCAGTGAGGTGTGGCCTGAAAGTTGCCGACGCACAGCCGGTCTTCATCCGTTGCACACAGCTCCACCGATACACCTCCAATTCCAGCCAAACTAGGCCAAGACACTAGTAACTAATGGGTGACCAAACTGATATGTGCCTTGTATGACTTCGGCCACCATTTCTGCTGGAACCCGCTCCTTGTTCTAGCTATGGTTGCGGCGGTTCCTGCAGCTTAGATCCAACTGAAGAATAGGATCTCGATGGCCGTCGAATGACAGCTTTCTCCCGAATCTCTTCTCCACTACAGATGTTGAATGAGGGCTGTCGGTGGTTAGAGATGTCTCGATCAAACTCGGGTTTCAGCCTTAAGATTCCGATGTAGAACTGCCCCGTGGAAAGTATAGAACCGCGCCGGCCCTAAGCAGCTTCTTCCATCAGCCAATCTAGGATCTAGAACTAGTTTTTCTTTTTTCACACCCATGGACCATGCAAGATGGGCCAGATCGTGTGCATTAGGGCTAGTTCGTTAAGATCTATAGAACTACCTTCGAAAGGAAGTACCAAGGGGAGAACGGGTACTTGCCTATCTTCAAAGGATGCCAGTCATCGATGCTACAAATAAGGAAATCACCCAAGTGTTGAACGTTGTCCTCCTATGCAGCCTTCCCGTAGATCAATCAGACACTCTAAACGTCCTTGTGGTTACGTAGGTGGTATGAAGAACCGTTGAAGGTCACTGGTAGCCCCTTCGCGAGATCTAGAACCTTGAATCCACTTGACTATGGAAGAAAGGACTTTAAAAGAGAGAAGATGAAGAGAAAGAGGAAGCCCATGGGTGAAACAAGAACTCTGACCAGGCGGGTTGGGGTTGGAGAAGAGCTTCTGCCACTGCCGGTTGAGGACAAGTGTCCACGTCGAGAAGGAGAGAGAAAATGATACTCAATTATTCATTGGCATAAAACGTGATTAAGGTTTCCCCTTTGTACAAGACTTATATACATCAAAAGTGTCTCAGTTCTAAAAGTCTGAGACGAGACAAATGCAAAACGATTCTAAGTGTCTCAAACCAAGACATTACAAAAGCAACTAAAACAAAGTGCTAAAGCAAATCAAACATGGGCGCCAATGTTGATTGGTTTGCGACCGCTCCAAAAGATCTCGGACTTGTGAATCCAAGGGGTAACTTACCTAGGTTCACCCTAGGCTGCTTTGTGATTCTGGTAAATGTCTCGACATCCGCTTTGGTCTGGCCTAAACCAGGTTGTGGTCCACTATTCTGATCTTCAATCTCCACTGAACTAGGCTCCAGCCAGACTCTCCCCTTTTGGCCTTTGCTGCTCCATGCTCACCTCCCACTGCAGCCGCATGAGTGTTGCCTAAAGGGAATCCAAGAGTTGGTCCTTCAACCTCACCAAGGTGCCACGCGGTGCCACCCACTCACGCGCAGTTGACCCGACACACGTGGGCTCCATGGTTGACACCTTCAGCCATCCTGACTCGGCCATCCTCGGCATGGTTAGCTGCCCTGTTGCCGCGGCAGTGGCCTCTATCTTGCCTTCAGCCCTTGGCCGCCTGCTAGCTCCATGCTGGGCAGAGCACCTCTCGGCACTAGCGGCCACCCTCGCATGCCTCTTCTTCAGCTTTCGTCCATCCTCGGCCACGCAGTGAGCCGCGCCCTATTGTTCTCGGTGCTCCACGTGGGGGTTAACCTAGCAAAACTCTAGTGCTCTCGGCTTGTCCAGTGGTATTCGACATGCCCAACTATAGTCCACTCTACTTGTCAATTCTATACGGGTGTCCTCGGCCACACTGCTGGCTGACCTCACGGTACTACCAAAATTAGGCACATATCAGTACCTAACTACTCATTTGGTACTTGTTAACACCCCAAATTTTTTTTCACATCAAAATTGAAGCAATGTGAAAATTTTACAAAACAATTGTGAAAAATTGCAATTTCAAAGCTAATTTTGAATCTAAAGAACAATTTAGATTCAATTTAACCTGTGACAGAAATCCCAATGCAGGATTACGAATCCAATTGCAAATTTCATTTGCAATCCAAATCCAATTGCGAATGTCATTTAAAATCCAAATCCAATTGCAAATTGGATTTGAAATTCAAATCCAACTGCAAAATTCAATTTTTGACTTAAATCCAACAATTGGATCTAATTCAGTCTAGAATGCTACATGGGACCCACATGTGGGCCCCATCTAGCCCATGTGGTCAAGAGCCCCTAGGGGTCACGCCCTCATTTAAATAAAATATATATTTTCTCTCAATTAAATGAAAAAAAGTCATTCTCAAGTAGAAATGAATGAGAAACCTAGGAAAAGAGAGACATTTAATTGAGAGATGAGTCAATTTCCAAAAAGCAATAACTAGGCTGGTCAAACTCACCTAACCTACTTAATCCAAGTAGGTTTGACCCGGGTGCACTCAAATGTGGTGCCAATTCCAGCTAGGCTTGGTCAACTTGGGCACAACATAGTCAAAAGGGTAGGTCTATCCTGCAACCCAATCAGTGGACAAAAATAGACTTTGATTGAATCGAACACACTTTGACTAAGACTCTGTCGAAGTACATTTCAGCTCAATTAAGAGCTTTCTTAGCTCAAATTTATCAAATTACCTCAAAAAAAGTCAAACTACTCGCTAATGAGCTTTGACTTTGGTCAATTGGTTGAAATTGACCAATCTAAATAATTTTGCCCTTTTATGGTCAAACTGAAATTACAGAGCCTAAATTGGTTTATGAAAGACACATATATATTTGAATTTGTCAAATATATAAATCAAATACCAAATTAAAATTCAATATTTCAAATCAAAGTTTGATTCAGTTGAAATCCATTTTAAATCAAGTTATGGATGAAAATACCCTTTTCAAACTAAATTTGATAGAATTTTCAAATTTTATTCAAATTTATTGAATTATCATAATTCAATGACATTTGGAGCTTTGTAACTAGACTTTAACCTAACAAGCTCGATTTCAAACAAAGAAAAAAATAAATGGCACAAAATAAGGAAAAACCCAGTGCAAAGGCATTTTTGTTTGAAATTTTGTTCAAAGTTGGTCAGCTAGATCTGAGCAAACCAAACCTAGCCCAGCCCACCTAGCCTTTAAACCCTATTTAACTCATTTTACAAGTTCCCAAGGTGAGTTAAGAAGGTGGTTGAACCCACCACCTCTTCTATATAAACCTCCCCTTGGCCACCAAGGAGGGGGACAAAAATTTTGAAGATTTCATCAAGTTGCTGCAGCCAATGAGCTAGGAGGGAGAAGCCAAGGAGGAGAAAGAAGATTCGTCCAAGCTTTATTCCCCCCTCTCTCTCATTTTCTTCTTCGTTTCCTCTATTCTCTCTATCGAGTTTGCTAAGTGAGGGTGCTTAAGTGAATCCTTACTTAGGATTTTTGTGGAGAGAAGCTCTCTCTTTTCCACTGCAAATTTCAGCAAGCAAAGTATTCTTATTCTAGCTTTGCTAAGATTGAATCCAAGGTTGGACTCTTGCTTAGGATTGCTCGATTTGGAAAAAAGTGAAGAAGAAGAACAAGCATCAAGACTGACCGCAAGGTAGGTGATTTTAAGTCATTTCTCATATACTTTAGCTTTTTGTTGGTTCATTTTAATTTCAGTAATTCATGGGAGGGGTTTATTTTCATTTATTTTATAGCTGGAATGATGTCCAGCTAGGGGAAACCTATGATTGAATGTACAAATTAATGCATCACACATGCATGAGTCAGCATTCCTAAAAAGACTAACCCGTGTATCAAGTTTTGAAAATGGCCCCAAGGCCACATCACTTTCAAAACAACAAGCTTAAAACCATTTTGAACTCCTCACCATGAGAGAATCTCACGGTGAAAGAGTGATTTTGCTGCAACATATATGATGAAAATGCCTATTAGGGATGGATACATTCTTATGAATGTGATCCACCCTTGCATGGCAAAATTATGGATGAATTAGCTTGAGCATTGTTTTGTTTTCCTTCTCATTTGGAGTCATTTGGATTCATGTCTTCCATCTTAATTGATCAAGGGTGGTACAGGAGATTAGAAACAAGTTTTCAATCTTCCTATGTAAAAGAATCCAGCCATGAATCGTCATGATTCATGAGTTATGTGGTCCCTTGATTAAATTCCATTTTGAAGAGTAAGATACATACATATATATATATATATATATATATATATATATATATATATATATATATATATATATATATATATATATATATATATATATATATATATATATATTGTTATATTGTTATATATATAAACGCGCAATCTTTTGTTAAAAATCATTTTCCTCTTTTAAAATCAAGTTGGAATACGTTTTTAAACTAGTTTTTTAAAAAGGATGATCATTTTATTGATTTTCATGGTGCAAGGCTATGAAATCATTTTCATTTCAGTTTTATTTAATTTCAGCAATCCATACATAAAACGTATGCAAGTTGTTCAAATTAGACCATGCTTTATGAGAATTAGTTTAAGAATGTCAAATTTTATATATTTGAGATGTCAATTTTCAACGACAAAGTGGCTATATTTTGAAGAATAGTAAAAAGGTTCTATTGGCTCTTTAAAAGCCTTTTAGAAATTTCTAATTTCATTCACCAATTTTCAGATTTACATTTGATTAATTGAGTCTCAAGAATACTTCAAAAATTCTAATATTTGTATCCCTTAAAGAACAAGATCAAAAGTTTTTTAATAGTCCAAGAAACGAATGGATCTTCTAGGACAAGAATATAAAATTTTGTTTGATTTTGGGGAGAAAGAAATGTTCCTAGGACTCCATGACATGAACGAGAACATGTGGCACATGATTTTTGCCAACTTGATGCTTAGTTCGTATAGAGTAAAACTGAATTTCATCATTTTCAAAGAGTCAAACACTCTTAGAGTCAATATTTTAATTTTAATCCATTTAAATTAGATTAAAATCTGATTTTTATGACAGTTTTGAGGAAAAATGATGATATCCACATTTCTTCTATATTTTAATGTTTGATTTCATCCTTATTTGCCTAATTCTTAATTGTTTTGAGTTTTTCATCCATGACTCAAGCTTATGGACTACATCTCTAATTCATGTGTTTAACAATATAATAAGCACATTTAAAGAAAGTCTCACAATTTTAATTAAAATCAATCTCCATGCATAGGTTGTCTGACGTGATTGCAATGAATGAAACTTGAGAGATTATGAGAGAGAGAAGAATGAATGTTTCATATAGTTTCCTTTCTCCTTTCACACATTCACTTTCACTTAAAATCAATAGTACCACATGCACGTTCTCAAGAAATTAAGTGATTCAAATTTGAGTTGCAAAAAGTGACCAAGTCATATTATAACAAAAATTTATAAACTTCACTTAATTTTAAAAGAAAATACAAGCAATGTATTCACAATCTTGGCCAAAATATGTTTAGAAAGCAATATTTTTCTACCAATTTGGAACCTATGTTCTATCAAAAGAGGAACTCAAAATCAATTTTATTTGCTAAGGAAACTTAGCTATTTTCTCAAAAGTTGATCATCATTTCAACTCATGAATCATATTGACTTACAACAGAGAACTCAATCCCAAATCTTCAAAATCCTCAAGAATTGCAGATTTCAAATCAAATGACACCAAAACAAAGATTTTTAAATTAACTTGAAAACTTTTCAATGTCCAAATTCATTTTCAAAACAAGTTCAAGTCACTTATTCAAAATGAATTTTGGTTCCTAAATCCAAAATCTCAATGCAGAAGCATATAGGATTTGCATCAATAACTCGTGTATGATCCAAGTGATCATTCGTCCTTGGTCCAATTACCCCTGTTAAAGGCGGGCAAGAACGGTTGGACTTCGTACCGACGGGTGGATCCCTTTCTCTTGAAATATTTTCTTCAAAACCTCAATTTTAAAAGAATTTTGCTGATTCGCATTTCGACCCCCTTTGAGAAAGGGGTGGGGTGCGAACAGTACTCGGCTTATTGCTCACCCTTTTGTACAACCCAATAATTTCAAACAATGAGCCATCTATGAGACCAATTGTATTTTTGTGTCTTATTTCTTTGAGCTTAACAGTTTGGCACATTGTTTAATCTATGTTCCATTTCCTATAAAATTACTTGGGGGCGCCAGTTTAACTCATCTCTATCTCCCACTCAGCAGCACAAACTACTATTTAAAATAATATTAAAACATGTAATTCCCATCTCTTTTCCTCTCTCCCTCTCTTTGTCTCTACCTCTACATGCAAGAGAACTCCAAGGGCATGAGCTGTTACTTTGCTTCTTTCTTCCACCACACTTCGCTTTCAGTGGTAGACAAGCCAAAAAAAAAGGAGCCACCCTATTGAATAGAACCATTAATATACATTATATGACAGTTCAATCATCCTTGATATTAAAGTTTCAGACTTGGTGGCAGAGACGCAGACTTAAGAGGTGGAATAAAAAGGCCCAAATCAAAATACGTATGTGAAGTTGGAAGATTGTGTTTCCCATGGCAATATGGTGCCTATGGAAGAACAGGAATTATGAACACCATGACAACCAGAAAAAATCCAAATCTGTTAAATCAGAAGCAATTGACGTCTTTTTTATAGGACTTACCAAGTGCTAAATATTACTCCTCAAGCAAAATAACAAGTTTCCACTACTTTTCATCCTTTTTCATGTAAGAAGTCTCTCACGTATATCACCAACTTCAACACAAATCAGCATCAACCACAAAAGCATGTAGAAAACTGATATGCTAATGACACCACATTTGAAAGATGCCCTCCCTGCCTTGATCGACCAACTTCCCTTCCCTATTTTAAAGCTATTCACAGTCCCTACACCACGGTCCTCATGAATCTTCATGATCGTCGATCAACACTAGCTATTGCCGGAAGGAATTCCCATCTTTCTGTTTGCTCTCACTCCCTCTCTCTCTCTCCCTCTCTCTAGACATGCATAAGAACTCAAAAGTCATGGAGCTGTCACTTTATTTCTTTCTTCCACCACACTTTCACTTTTAGTGGTGGAGAAGTAAAAAAAAGGCAAACCATCCTGTTGAATTGAAATGATTAATTTACATGATAGGACTTTTCTCAATCTTTTTTGTTATAGAAGAGATTGCAATGTCATTGAAAATTATATATATATATGTGTGTGTGTGTGTGTGTGTGTGTAACTAATAATAAATAATGAAAACACATGTCACTTTTTTCTGTTTTTTTTCCTCTTAACTATCTATGAAGTTATATTGGGCAACCATGATTAGATGGTTGGATAACTCCTGAAAAGCCAGATCACCATTTATTTTTCTTATATTTGTGTTAAAAAGAGTTTCAAACAAAATGTGAATCTTTTAATGTGTTCATTACAAAAACTAATTTAATCTAAATAATGTTTAAGTTGGAATTATTTTTAACAAAAAAGTGTTTTTTTTCTACTATTAAAATTTTGGTGTTCTAAGAGTCATTCCTTTTTTATTATTACAGTATATTTAATAGAATAAACAATAACTAACTTAATATATGTTTATCACCACATATATTTTAAGGTAGTGTTAAATTAAAAAAAAATAATTTTAATAGGCTGGCTTCTGTCCCTTACTTAAGTGGTATGTTCTTTATGGACTTATATATATATATATATACACTATGCACATGCACACACCAGAGAAAATGAAAGAGAGAGAGAGAGAGAGTTTGTATTAAATCAAAGTAAAAACATCCAAAGAGTAATTGATGCCATAATACAACTTTAAAAAAGGACGAAACAAAAGAAAATAGAGAACAAGCCGTAGAGAAGAAACGAGGAACCAATCGGACGGCCAGAAAGCCTACACGATAGCTAAAAGCTCCCTTTGAAGTGGTTTTAATAAATGGTGGAAATCAAAACGACCATTAGGAACGAAGACTTCATTGGGATGAACCAATGACCACATATGCCAAAGAAATCGTAACACTTACACTTGCGACGGGCCGGCGGTCCAAGTAGGAGGTCAGTAAAACACAAATACAGATGGCAGATGTGAAGGGCCAGCGGTTCAAGTAGAATATCAGTAAAACACAAATACAGATGGCGGATGGAACTGCAACTTCAGTAAAAGAAATCAGGCATTTGCCTCTTGTTAAATATTTGATCAAATTATAATTGGCATGGCATGCAGAATTCTATATTTTATTAAATAATCATATTTCTAGTCCCATGAGTTCTTTTTGGCGATGGCCGGGGCCTCTTTTTGGATCGTGTCATGAGTACAGGGTTTGTGCCCGGTCCGGTCAAATGACACCGAACAGGTCAGTTTGCTCTTCCTTTGGAAAACTAATGTGGAAAATAAATGAGTCGCTGCTGATTGTCCCAAATGGGTGGCATACCGGTACCAGTATGCCGTATGTGCAGGTATGTTTAGATCTGGTTCTGGATCAAAACCAGATCCAAACCATATCATAACCTAAAAAAAACCGCCAACGGACCGACGCCTTCCTTCTCCGTCTCGAGTTTGTTCCTTCCCTCGGCGGCGAGTGCTTGCAGCGACCTTGGGCAGTGGCAACGGATGGTGGTTGGCGATGGACGGCGACCGGCGACAGACAGCGAACGGCAACGGATGGCAACTGGCGAAGAATGGTGACTTTATTAAGCAGTTTTTGGGGTTTTGTTTGAGAGTTTGGGCAGCTGCCGACGGACGTCTAGGAACTTGGGCAGCGGCTGGTGATTGGCGATGGCTGGCGAGTCATCGACCACAGGTTTGGTACATTTAATGGCTGCCTAATATGCAAAATTTCTGTACAATTTTGGTTGTTTTTAGGGTTGCCCCAATTGTTTTGGTGTTTGATAGCTTGTGCACGTGTAATGAGGTTTGTTATTAGTGTTCAGTTTTCCTTTTCATCTGATTTATCCATCATATGATGAAAATAAAGATGATTCAAAGTCGTTGATTCTGTGTCTTTATATATTTCTGATTTGTGATTTCTCATGGCATGTTGACATTGAAATCGGTTTTATTGCATCAAGTGTTGTTGTTTTACCTTGGATTAACACTGCAGCAGGTATCTTCTTGTGGTTTCTCTTTGATATATCATATATACCAATTTTTGTTGTTGTGCTGAAGAAGGATTTATGGAAGGAACATTTTATGTTTTTTTTTATTGACTTATGATATTATATATGATGGAAGGAATATTGTGATGATATCATTTGGTTTTTTTAATTTTTTGAATTAAAAGTATATAATAATATATAACATTCACCGTACAACCATACCAATATTTACGAAAACACCGTACCTATACTCGTATCCATACCTGCACCCATAACCATACCATTGTTACATAGGTCGTTACTTGTCAAAAAGGCAATCCAAGAACCTCAGCTGTGTCCTGCGTCAATGGTCCAGTCATGCTGTTTTGACACATATATGGCCGGACCGGACCAGTTACCATTTCATGTTTCTCATATGCCTTTTACGGAGGCAAATGACTATCCTGGTCTCTTTCTTGGGAACAGAAAATAACATATATTAATATCCAGTTGTGTGCACAAGGTTGTACACACAAATTCTCCAATCCAAATGGGAAGCCGTGCGCTTTTGAGATCTGGTTATCAAGAAAATGGATGTCATTTTCCATCACACAAATGGAAATGTAATTGGTCTGCATGCCCATCCGGCAGCCACTGTTTGTGATATCAAGTAGGTAATTTTTTTTGCCGGGAAACTGCCGAGGGAGCCCCTCGATTTATTGAGATATCAAATCGGTAATTAAATAAATAATTTAATCCACTGTATATGTCACTAATTTTAAGACACCAGCTAACATTGTAACATTTTACCATTAGTCAAAGATTATATTGTGATAAAGCTGGATTCAGTTCCTTTAGTGGGATTTTCATATGATCCGATCAGGTCGACTGGAAACTGAAAGCATGTCCACGTCATTTAAACATCTTGAAGGGTAAGATGGGTAATTGACAATGGATTGGCCAGGTCATTCCTGAATATTCAAGGGATTCAAATAAAAGTCGGCCGAACTTTTCAGCTTTAACTGGCCCTTGCATCCAATTAAGACGAACCGATACAATTTAATTTCTAGAGACTAAAACTTACAAGTACTAATATATGTATATATATATATATATATGTATGTACATACTTATATATATATATACATATATATATACATATATATATATATATATATGTATATATATCTATACATATATATATACATATATATATATATATGTATATATATCTATACATATATATATACATATATATATATATATGTATGTATATATATATATATGTACATATATATATATATATGTACATATATATATATATATATATGTACATATATATATATGTGTGTGTGTATAAAGGAATTGAAACCAGCTGGCTATCTGCATGTCTTTTTTTTTTTGGTGGATAAAAACCATCACTGCATTTGCACTGACCAGTTGTTTGAATCATGGCATTTAGCGATGGAATGCACCTTTTTACAGCAGCTTTTAGTGATACGAAGTAACAAAATAACCATCCTACTGCATAAGCAGCTGCCTTAAATATATGAAATTATTAACATGAACATAACTAAAGTTTGAGAGGCCACAGCCATTCTGCCACTGAGGATGACTCAGTTGAATTTGAATGAACCAGCAATTGTGGGAAACCTTATACAGAATAGGCTCAGTCACAAGGCAAGAGCACTATATTTTAATTTTAATTAGTTCTGCCTTAACGCAGAAAACAAGTTGGCGGAATGCTATTGGGCCCGGCTGTCATTAATTACCAAATAAAAACTTTATTAATTTGTCAGTCTTTTGACCCAAATAATGCCAATGCTTAATTGATAACATTTTTTTTTGTTAAGATTTAGAAAAAAATGCTAGCAATTAATTTGCATCGAAAGTGACGAAGAAAATTGTGCATCCATGGCTGGTGTTCTTATGTCAGGTTGATTTGAGAGATTGATGCTCTCAACTCATTTCTACTTTAAGTTGTATTTGATAGCTTTTAGTGCTCCATTAAAAGTTGTGTTTTAAAAGATCCTCAGCTTAAACAACTAAAGATTGATGTAACATGGATCTTCAATCCACATACATTAAAAATTGTAGATTTAAGGTCGGATGAAAGGAGTCCCAGCCTGATCAGATCCCTGGTGAACAAATACAACCACAACAACAAAACAAGCTATTGGCAACGCCCAATAACCCTATTTCCGTTGCCAATACTCATCCCCTCGCAAAAACCAAGACTCACACTTGTCCTTTGCATTGTAGGAAAAAACTTTGAATGGTCGTTGCCAGTAGCCTCTGATCACCTGCCGACATTTTAGAAGTGCAGGGACAGGAAAGCATGGGCTTCCGGCCCCGGTGCCGGGTACCCGTTTGATCCCGTGCCTGAAAAAACAAGCCCTGGTCGGCCCGATTAAAATTTTTATATCATTTTTATTTAATAATAATATATATATTATTATTAGAAATGTATTTTGTATTTCAACATTTTTATTTTGTATTTAAAATATATATTTTTTAATAGGGTCGAGCCCAAGCTTGGATTTTGAGCATCGAGCCAGGCCCGGGCTTGGGTTTCGGGCATCGGATGCCGGCCAGATGCCCAGGCCTAGGGACAGGTCGTTCCCAGCTTTTATCCAATGACATGCCCATGTTGAGAAAACTGTTGCAAATCAATGTAAATCTGAAAATTTACACGGATAAAAATAACAAATTCAGATTAGACATCCCTACCAAGTCTGAATTAAGAATGCATTTATAAAAGAAAGAATCGTTAAAATTTACTTGTTTCCACCATTCTTTTCTCCTGTTCTACTTCAAACTTCCGGACCATGGAAAAATGATGTATTTGATGTAATCCAAGCAAGGGTTTCCTTCAACAATGTTGGGCGGGCAGTAAGCTTCTTGATTTCCACATTAACTTCTACCTACAAGATCAAAGAATAAATCAGTTTTCAGCACAAAGAACTAACCAGCCTCAATCGATATGACAAGTTTCTACAGGAGGAAGAAACTAATCTAGCATGCACCTTAGAAAGGACAAGCTTCTGTGAATCAATCATGCCCATCGAGTCTTGATCTTGATTAACTCTCTGCTCCTTGCTGACATCCACATCTGCAGTGCCTGATAGGACCATAACTAGTTCAGATCTGATGAGATGACTCAGATGTTCTCTAGGAGAGAAATTAACTCATGATCAACTAAGTCAAAACCAGCTTCATGCCATCAAGGGACAAAATGCAAGTTCCTATTAAAATTGACTTGATACTGATGAAAGTACAAAGAAAAGGAGGAAATTCTTAAATTCAAACTGTTACAGTCTTAAGGTATTAGAAGCAAAGTAGTTTATAAATCAAATCATGAGAATATATATTGTTACATAAAAGAGAGGCAGCTCTTTGCAAATGCACCATGTCTCGAACAGCAACTGTGTGTTTTAAAACTATACTAAGTAGTAAGTAGATTACATCAGTCTTAACAATAATATTTATAATTTCACCACTACATTCTACTTGTTGAGTGCGTTGGCCACCTGTAACACCATTCTAGAAATAAAATCAGCATTATCCCAAGTAAGGTTACTAAAAACAGCAAGAAGGCAATGGACGTATAAAAGCTATAAGCCCAACAGATCTTGGACGCTCTATGAGCAGCAATTAGGGCACGGACATCAGCAAAGGGGAATTCTTACATCCATACCAGTGCTACATAGTAATGAGACTATGAATAATCATCTTACCCATGTGTTGCAGGAGGAAGGCCTTGAAGTTGTTCAGTATAAGGTGGCATATCAAAAAGTACAAAGTCATAAAATTCTAAATAAATAAGTAGATTGTATTGATTTTCAAATAAATATGTTCATGCATACAAAGTATGTGGAATGGATCAAAGAGAGTAGGTCTTACAAAAGCTTTGAATGATGGACGATGTGCAGCCATCTCATATATAGAGCAAGTTGCAAAACCATATCCGAAACTTATACTAAAAAAATTAGCACAATTATCATACAAAAATATTGGCCATCTGGGAGAGAGAGAAGAGACCAAATATCAGAATTTGAAACCATATTGAATGGCTTATTATAGATTGTCAGAGAGTTATAAGATTACATAGGTTAATGGTTAACCACAATCTACTGCAGACGCTATGGTAAAAAAACATGCCTGAAATGTAGAATACTTTGTAGCTGCACCTACTAAAAACATTTGATATTTTCTTTGACTTAGCCGTAACTTAAAAACCACAGTATTAGAAAAGTGACTCGTGAAACCTTTATAGATTAAGAAGAAAGATGGTAGAGGCATTATGGAGTATGACCACCATAGCATATGCAAGATAGCATGTGTATAAAAATATAAATAAACATGCATTAAAAGATAGATATAAATACGTAGATAAATAGCTATATGTAATACATAAATAAATGGGAAACTAATTTAAATGTATATGACATTATCACTTCAAATAATATGTCACCTTTGAGTGTTTGACAACTCTGAAGAAACCAAATGTCAAATTAGGACTCGTCTGTAAAAAAAAGTGTAGCAAATACCACCAAACTACCTTATATGTATCCACACTGTCCTTTCAAGATAATCTAAGATGCCCTCTTGCAACAACACCTTTGACATCAACCCAAATAGAACTTCAACCTTGTATTTGAAAAGAATTAACATGGCATTATTATGAGAATTGTCAGTTTCACACAGAAAAAGGCCTCAAAACGATCAAATGTAGTCGGACTAAGAGAATAGATAATGAAAGATAAACAAAATGTGTTCCTATGATAAACAATTCATTTCTAATCAGAAACACACAATTATGACCAAATAAAACCCCATTGTACTTATAGGTGACAAAAGTCTAGAACTTTTGTTCCTATGATAAACAATTCATTTCTAAGTGTTGGATTATTTTCTGGCTGGACTGGCATACCTATCAGGATCTTTTCCATGACAAGCCATTTCTACGTTTTCAACTGTTTTCACCACAAGAACAATAACGCGCAACTTACCTGGTGCAGAAGAATATATTGTTAATTCCACAAGCATGAAAGCATAAAGTGAATTCCTTTCTGCAGACTACTTCAAAAGATACAAATTTTCATACTCATCCGACTCCATTTGTGCTGCAAATATTACTGCCAATTTTGCTAGAACATTTGATTAATCAATGACTACACATGTCGAGTAAAAATCAGAAAATATCATGTTATCAACTCAAATTTTTCCAAAAGACTATATTACTCAAACCAGATTCTCAGTTAGTCAAACCATTTTTACAATGATTTGGATCTAATTTTAGACTTGAGCCCAACCCTAGACCCAAACAGACTTCTATATCCATACCAAAGTCCAATTCATGACTACTCAATCCAAAATGGAATCTCTAGACCCATGTCTAAGTCGAAACATAAGATTCAAGTCTAAAATCTAACTTTAGACCAAGATTCAAATCCAAATCCATGTCCTAGATATAAAATGCAGACCCTGATCTGAAATACAAAGCCAAAGTCCGTAACTAAACCCCACGAACAAAATTAAGTCCAAACTAGGAAAACAGACCCATAAAGCCACTCTTGCATCTAAATTTGATCCAAAACCAACGTCTAAATCCATTTCAAGAATTTCAAACTCAAAATTCAAAGTCGAGACCAAAACAACAAATTTTGATGCTATCGAGCGTGCATGCACAAACCTTCCCTTTGTTTTGTGTCTCATTCTCAAGCCAAAAATATGTTTTGAGCTTAAACCACTCACCTACTCCTTGATCCAAGCCTGGAGCATTGACTAGAACGTGTCGATGATGAATCAAGGCGATCTGGATCTAAAACGAGCACGAGATCACTCAAAACAGAGTCGGCTCTATTTGTAACAATAGACCATTTTACCCTTTAAAATATATGTTTCAAAAAAAAAATTATGTTTTTTTTATGAGTGGGACATTTTAGAGGCTAGGGAAGTGAAAGCCACAGCTTACTCGTCCAAAGCAAGCCAGTAAGGAAGGCATTTTGCCCCCACCTCCCCCTCACGCAAGCCCGGCGAGCTGCCGCACATGGTAGGGCTACTCTTGAGTGCATCGGGAATATGAGCAAGGTGAAATAAATTTCATTTCTGAAATATGCTTTTTACATTTCTTTGTTAATCGTTCATGTTGTTAATTGTTCATGTTTGAGATGATGTTCATGCATAGTAAACTCATTTTTTAAATTAATATGCAAGTAAACAGTAAGAATGAGCGTTTGGGTTGGAATTTCTTCATTATTATGTTGATTTTGATGTTAGGATTTGTCCAACCTGAAAAAGCCCTTCAGTGTACATGTTAAAAAATGCATCTTCATGACATTCTCACATTTAACTTTTTTCTTAATCACCCAATTATGGATCCCAATAAGAGCTTTCTTATGTTGTTCTCCATTTCATGTGTGTTTGACTTTCTTTCATATGCAATGATGGGAGAAATAGATTTCCTTGCAATAGATGAAATGATTATTGTTTATGCTCACGTATAAAAATATTTGGATTCATGTTTCCAAAAGAATTTTGAAAGCAAGAGCCATCTTCAATGAGGCTTTGGAAACTTAGTTTAGCCTCTTACATGAGCCCAAGTTCCTTGTCGACTTATATAGAAAAACCGAAGTCAGATACTTTTCAAGTTATTTCTTGATTTCAACTTCCATAAAGGCATATGTGTATATACATGTCATATACTTATACATGCACATAGTTACCTCTCTTTATCTTCTTTTCCCTATAGTTCAACATTTTCTTTTATAAATTTTTATATATGTATACATAAAAATGAATATATATGTGCATTTCATTTTCTCTCTCTAAAAAAAATCGTCTTCTACATCTCCCTTTCTATTAGATATAAAATCTATCTTTTATAAGTTTTCACATATGTATACATGTGACTGTATGTATGTATACATATATGCACCTCTCTCTTTTAAAAATAAGACTTTACTAAGAATCATTTCCTCTTTATTTTCTTTTCATTTCTTTCAATTTTTTCAAACACATTTTTTCAAACCCGTCTTCCCTAAGGTCTAAGATTTTAATATTTGTTTATCAACTTCATTGAGACCAAAACTCAATTAATGATCTAATATTAGAATCATGCTTGATAGTCTACAACCTCATTCCATATTCAAAAATTTGTCTCTCTTCATAAGAATATTTAAGACAATTATGTAAATAAAAGTGGGAAATTTAGATGTATGTGATGATAAAAATACTTTTAGATAAATGTTATAGTAGAAATGAATGATTTGCTTCCAATTATATAAGGTCAATGCATTCATACATTTTTAAGTAACATGAAAGGAAGCTCTAGCTATGAAAAGAGGCTCTAGCTATGTAATACCGAATTAGAAGAAAATCATAAATTTACTTAAGTTCTTAAGAGGACACTAAATCAACATTAAAAAATGATCATTAAAATACCCATATTATCTTCCAAAGGTTTCCAAATAGTATTTGCAAAGATTTCTCAATTCAAAATCTCTCAAATCAAAATGGATTATGCTCTTAAATTATTCTTTAAAACTTTCTCAAAAATTTGAAACATCAAATCTTCAACATTTTTTCCAAACACCACACCATATTTAGAAAGAAAAAGATGTTTAAGCAAAAGTGAAATGCATCAAGATTAAGTATAGCCATTGGATTGGTTATCCTCGTAAACACGTCGAGAATGGTCAATCTTCATACAGACGGGTGATTACCTTTCTCTCTCATTTCAAAAATAAAATTTTATATTGCTGAATCAATTCAAAAATCAAAGTAAATTTTGGGAATGCAAACATATCAGCAAATTGCTCTCCTCATCAACACTGATCTTAGAGATTTAGTATATGAAATTTGAGAACTTCGGCGTAGAACCACCCTATCACTTACTTCCTTGAAAAGTTTTTACAAAAATTATAATACAAACTTTTTCATGTTGATTGAAAATGGATTGTCTTGGATCCAGGCGGCCAATTGAGTGATGTGTAGGTTTCAATCCCCTGCCTCATGCTTTCCATGTCATGGTAATTGTTTTTTCTTTTATTAAGACAAAGGAAAATGGATAGAGAAAATTGACAATCTAAGATAACATAAGAAAAAATGGTGAAAAATGATCCGCATCTCTAGTTTCACTCTTTCTCAAACCAAAAGAAAAAAGGTCAAGTGTCCAATCACTAGGAGAAAATAATAAAGGAGTTCTACCAACATGAATTCGAAGAAATGCCTGACAATCCCCATAGATCTTCTCTTGTGCAAAATGATCACAGTGCTATAGTGCAAGAAAGAGATCATCTCTTTGCAGGGAGAGAAACGCTATGAATAAACATTTACATGAAAAGGTTGTTTCTGGTTGCAAGGCTGCAAATCGACCTATTTGGAGAATGTTCATCTGGAAAGTAGAAGAAGAATAGAGTAGGATTATCCGTCTCTTTCTACCAAATTAGTCCATTGAGCAGCAGCAGGGGATGATTGTGTGACTCTCTTTTGCTCGTTTTCAATTACTATGAATCTTCAACCTCAAAATAGACATTTACTCTCCACAAGCACCTACTACAAGCTTGACAGTGGACGACAGGTTGTGGGGCAGATAGGGGACGAACAGCGATGGTGGTGCTCTGCGGGTGTTGGAGGCTGCTGGTTGGGGTAGAAGAGATGATGCCATTCAGACTGCAAGTTGGGTCACTGATGGGGAAGTTAGAGACCCTGCACGATGAAGTGGGCATGTTGGGTTTGTGCAATGAGGTGATGGCATTGGCACTTAGGGGCTTCTTGGTCGAGCGATCGAGAAAGAGAGATAGAGACTTTTATCATTGGCACTTAGGGGCTTATCTCCTGGCTGCTTGATCTTGCTCATTTCATCATGACAGAAGACTCAAGCTTTGGAACCACCAGCAAAGTGGTGGAAGAAATTATCGTGCAGGAGCAACAAAGCCCTGCAAACAAAATTACTTATGTACTTTTAATTGGCAGCAACTATTTAGCTTGGTCCAAATCTGTGATGCTCTATTTGAGTGGCACAAACAAGCTGAATTTTGTTACTGACGATCTTCCAAAACCTACTGAAACAGATCCAACTTACAGAGAATGGCAATCCACTAATCATCTCATAATGTCTTGGTTGATTAACTCTATAGAGCCTAAGGTCAATCGAGGATTTTACTTCGCAAAAACTGCTCACCAAATTTGGAGACAAGTGAAGGAACCCTATAGTGAAAAAAATGACATTGCTCATATGTATCAACTCTCTCAAGTCATTCGGGATCTTAAGAAGCAAAACAAAAATTTCGGCGATCTTCTAGGCAAAATCCAAGGTATGTGGGAAGAACTTGACTATCTTATGGATATGTTTGCTACTCTTAGATCCAGAAAAAAAAAGTGTGAACAGCAGAAATGTTTGGAACTTCTTGTGACTCTTGGCCCAGAGTATGAACCCATCCGAAGCCAGATTTTAATGTCCCTGGAACTTCCTTCTCTTCCCACTGTTTGTTCTATTCTTATGAGAGATGAATCTAGAAAAAAGGTAATGTTTCAAAATTTTGATCCTCCAAAGGACAACTCTGGTAATGTAGAACAGGTTGCCTTCTATGGAGTTGATAAAAACAGTGAAAACAAGTGGAAGAACCATCAGAGACAATTATGTTCTCATTGTAAAAAGGAGGGTCATACCAAGAAAAGGTGTTGGTTCCTCCATGAAAAACCAACTCCACGAGGCCAAAAAAAAAAAGAAAAAGAAAAAGAAAGCACCACTGCCGTAGCCAAAGTTGCAGCCAAAACTTTGGATACTTCAGATCTTCCTCAACTGCTGGAAAAAATAAATGAACTGCTTAAAAATGTAAAGGATCATCATGATAAAGAGTAGCAAAATGCTACTGCAGCATCAACAAGTGTTACTGGTAATGCTCTTATTTCCCTCAAGTCTGATTATTGGATAATCAATTCTACAGCTAGTGATCATGTCTATGAACTGCCATAACCTTAGTAATTATTCTTCAATGCCTAGAAAAAAATCACGTTACTGCAAATGGCTCCTCAATGCATGTTCAAGGAGAAGAGTTAGATTTTCTTAGAAATGGGGTTAAACCTAAAGTGCTTTATATGCCTGATCTCTCAACTAACTTGTTGTCAGTTTCAAAACCCAAACCATCCAGACATAATTACAACACCACAATTTTCTTTGTCACTTTCGATGCAAACTCTGCTGGGAGTTAGGCTGCCGTCCCTTTTAGTAGAAAGAATAAGTAATGAATCTACATCAAAGAGTAACTTTGTCAATATTACTTGAACATCCCCTTCCTGACGATCGGGGTGCTCATGCACTATTTTCTTTGTCTTTATATGTTTTTTTTATCAATATTCTATTGTAATGATTTTGTTTTTTTTTCAACTTCAGCAGTACATTATAATAACCTTCTTACATGTTTGCAAAATAATATACTTTGTTATTTTTTTGAAATTTATATCTATCAGTTTGATCTAATTTTATGAAAATGTTTTTAACGATGATTACTTTGCAAGGCCGGGGAAAAGAAAATGTGGATGAAGTTGGTGCTATGACTATCAAACCTAGAGGTAGCTAGATGACAAAATCATGAAATGTCTGATAATTAATTGATATAATTTTTTTTCTAAATCTTAAACGAAAAAAATATGGTATCAATTAAACATTGGCATTATTTGGGTCAAATGACTGACAAATAAATAAAGTGCTTATTTGGTAATTAATGATGGCTGGGCCCAATAGCATTTGGCCGACCTTGTATTTTGCATTAAGACACAACCAATTAAAATTAAAATATAGAGATGTTCCCTAGTGATAGAGCCTATTCTGTATTAGGTCACCCACAATTGCAGGTTCATTCAAATTCAACTGAATCATCTTTTGTGATGGTAAGTCCCGTGGTGAAGGTACTTATGCAGTAGAGTGGTTATTTTGTTATTTTGTATAATTAAAAGCTGCTTTCAAAAGACCCTGCTCAAACAACTGGTCAATGCAAATGCACTATGATGGTTTTTATCCACACAAAACCAAAAAATAGCTGATTTCAATATATATATATATTATTTATATATATATAATGTATATATATATATATGTATATATATATATATATATGAACATATGTTGTACTTGTAAGTTTTAGTTACCAGAAATTAATTGTATCGGTTCGTCTTAATTGGATGCAAGGGCCAGTTAAAGGAGACAAACTCGTTAGACTTTTCTTTGAGTCCCAGGAATGACTTTTCTTAAATGACGATGACATGCTTTCAGTTTCCAGTCGACCTGGTTGGATCGAGAGCAATGTGCTATACTAGTGCAAGGATGTTACTTGGAAGCACTATGTATGCCAGTTGAAAGACATTTGACTCTACTCACATGGGCATGGGCATTATGGAAAGCCGGATCTAAAATTAGTGTCATATATGGTCTTATGCATGAAAATTTATGCATATGGGTGCTCAATAACCAAAATAACATGTCTACGTAAAAAAAAAAAATGAGTTTTTGCAGAGCAAAAAGGGTTTATGAAAAATTAAATATTCCAAAATATACACTTATTTATAAAAAAAATAAAAAATACTCCAACCCTGCACCGACCTACATGATCCAATATCATTGGACAAGCGTAGGGGTGTAAAAAGGGAGGCCCAGGAAATCGCCGAAAAGAACTCATGGGACTAGGAATAAGATTATTTAATAAAATATAGCACTCTGCATGCCAATTATAATTTGATCAAATATCGGGCCGATAACAAACTGGTACGATTCAAATAGGTTGATCCGAACCAATTTTCACCGATAAAATGAGATGACAAGAAAGCACCAAATTAGAAATTAAGAACAGCAAAGAAACGACAATAGAAGCAAAAAAGAGGAGTGAGAAAGACAAAGGATGTCTTGATGGCTATCAGCTAACAACAACCAAAAGGTCGACCCCTCTTCTGAGGACAAGAGTTCAACTTCAAACATATAGAGAGAACAAGCCCCAGCCCTGATCTCAAGATTGTTCCACCTAAGTATTGATTTTTTTAACCTAGCAGAGGGTTCGCCACCACCAAAAATTTGTCGCTTAATAATTTTTGTGGGTCTTGCATGTGAAACCAAGTCCTTCTCAACCCAATCTGGAACCAGAGTCTTAAGATTGGATAAAATTCACCCAGTGCATGACTTTTGTTAATATAAGATATTGCTAGTGGCCATACAATGCCTGCTAATAAAAAAGACTTCATCCATGATTTGTCATCTTTTAACAGGAGAAAGTATCTGAAAATAAAGTTGGAAATAGCAGGAGCCAGGCCCCATACGTGGGCCTGAACCAAGTTGAAGCAATATTGGCTTTTTATTTCATATTCAGGAAATGATTGTCCAGTCAGCTTTGCGTAATTGCATGTCTCACATACTGGAAAATTGTGGACGAGCTTAAGAAACACAGTTTTGAGAATTAAATCAGACAAATGTCCCAACCTATAGTGCCATAGGAGTGATTCTTCATTCTTCTTGTCATCTGGAAGTGCCTTGTTTGTGTTCTAGTTAACGTAGTACATAGAGCCCATCTCTCTCATAACAATCACCAAGCCTCTTCTGGGGTTTCTGGTCCAGCAGAATGACCTTCTTTATGGAGAAAATATTCAGAAATTTCTGTAACATAGAGTTGTGCTAGATTTGTTAACAATGATAAGATCTATGGAACGGATACGATCAGGATCAGTTACAAAGGAGAGGGTACGGTTTCCAAAACTCAAGAGCTATCCAAAACTGACAAATCTTCTCTAAATGAGAAAGAAATCATTTCCCCTACCTTCTTCTATAATTCTGCCCAAACCTGTCGTGTTAATCAAGATCCTAAAATCAAGGATCTAAATTGTATAAAGTGACTATAAATATCTGTACTCTCTTTGTGTGGTTATAGAATAGAAGAGAGAGTCTTTGTGTGGATGTAGGCTGATTTTAGCCGAACCACGTTACACTTGTGTGTTCATCTTTACTTTTAACTTGGTATCAGAGCCTGCAACTGCTTTCACTGTGGTCTTCTGCATCCTGCATCTTTCTAGAGCCACACTTCACCTGTCTGCTGCACTACCATTGTTTGATGCCAGTACCATCGTTTTCCAGCCACTCTCTCTGTTGTGTCTACTGTTCCTCTTCCTACATCCACAGTTTTTTGCGTAACAAGGGAAACCACAGAGGAGCGTGTGGTTTCATGCTCTTTTTTTTGTGGTGAGCAAGTGAAAGCCACCAAGGCCTTCATGAGGAGCGTGCTGCTTCCTATCTTCACCGAGGAGCGTGCCACACCTTTTAGTGTTTGAACAAGGTGTGGCACCGAGTGTGTTGTTTCCTGCCTTCATTGAGGCATGTGCCTTCCTTTTGGAGTGTGTTGTTTCCTGCCTTCACTGAGGCACGTGCCTCCTTTTTTGTCTAAGGAAGGCCAAGCTCTTTCCAGCCTTCACCGAGGAGCACACTGTTGACTTCTTTTTTTGTCTCTCAACAAGGGAAGGTAACATTGTTTCCAGCCCTCACCAAGGGGCGTGCTGTTTCCTTTTGTGTTCACCTGTTCACTGAGGAGCGTGCTAACAAGGGAGTGCCACCGAGGCCTATCTGCCCTTTTAGTCGCCCAATCTGCCTCCTCAGTCACCTTTTTTGTTTATCAGACACAAATCGTATTGACTGCACTCGTCGGCTGTTGATTGAACGAGGGAAAAATTTCTACTATAATATGGCTGCATTGTCCTCTTCTAACGCTCCTCGCACTCCTACTCCACCAGGTACGCAGTGGAATGCTTTCTCAAGTTTGGTTTCAGTCAAGCTTGATTGATCAAATTATCTTCTCTGTCATTCTCAAATTGAAAGTGTTATGAAAAGTCAAAATTTGATCAAGTATGTTAATGGAAAATGTTTTGCTCCGCCTGAGTTTCTTGATGAAGCACAGACACAAGAAAATATTGCTTATGACTTATGGTATCGTGAAGACCAACTTCCACTAAGTTGGATCAAAGTCACTGTGGCGCAACCAGTCATGTCACAACTGGTTCGTATTGGCACCGCTATAGATGTTTGGTCCGTCCTTGAAAAACAGTATGCATTACAAAATAATCTTTGTATTATTCAGCTGAAAAGAGAATTACAAAACATAAAAAAGGGAGGAATGTCTATGACTGAATACCTTCAACATATTAGTTTCTTACATGATTCTGTTAGCAGAGTGCAAGACTTTGTCTCAGATACAGACCTAGTTCTCTATACCTTGAATGGACTGAATTCTGAATATGAATCTTTTATTACCACGGTTACTGCATTCAAAGATCTGCCTTCATGGTCTGAATTATATGATATGTTAATTATTCAAGAGCGACGACTTGGAATGCTTTCTTCATCCCAGATGACTCAGGTTGAAGCCACAGCCACAGCCACAGCCTTTATTGCTGAACAAGGGCATGGGCATGCTTTTATTACTGACCAAGGGCGTGGGTGTGCTTTTATTACTGACCAAGGGCATGGGCGTGGAAACTATAACGGTGGTAGGGGTAGAGGCCATAATGGAGGAAGAGGAAACTATTGAAAAAATAATAATACTAACAAGTCTAGCCAAGGAGTAACTTGTCAATATTTTGGCAGAAGAAATCATACAGCTTGACAATGTTATGATATTCCAAAAGTTTTTATGGCCATGGCACTCAACATGGGAAAATCTAATAATGCATCTAGTAGCCGAGAAAATGTCAGCAATATTCAAGACTCAGCCTGGTATCCAGACACAGGTGCCTCCCACCATGTGACAAATTCAGAACAAGATATGCAAGGTAAAGTTCCGTATAATGGTTTTAATTCTATTATAGTTGGCAATGGTAGTAAGATGCAAATTAAAAATATTGGGAACGTGTACCTACCTAGCAAGACGTCATCCTTTGTTTTGAAAAATGTGTTGCATGCTCCTAATGCACACAAGAATCTTATGTCAGTAGCAAGGTTCACCAAAGACAACCAATGCTCTATTGAATTTTCCTCTAATGGTTTTATTGTTAAGAATATGCAGATGGGCAAGATTCTTCACACAGGGCCGCTAGAGAAAGGAGGACACTATAGATGGACGAGAGAAAGGAAGGACTCTACTATCAATCCTATCAGTATTGGAGATGACGATCAATAAAAGACTGCTAATACTTCTTTGGTTTCTCAAAATTCTTACTCAGACATTTAGTTATGGCATTTGTGTCTTAGACAAGCTCACTTTCAGTTGTTAAACTCGTTGAAAGTTGCTGGTTTAATTTCTGTTGATGAAAGACATAAATTAGATTTTTGTTCTTCATGTGTACTTGAAAAAATGCATAAAATTCATTTTCCTAAAGCTGAGTTTCATGCGACCAAACCTCTTGAAGTGTTACATGTTGATATTTGGGGACCAACACCATGTGCTTCACGAGAAGGGTACAGGTATTATTTGTTAATGGTTGATGACTACTCTCACTTCTCATGGATCTTTCCCTTGCCAAAGAAAAGTGATAGGCTTCCATGTTTTAAAACCATTTTAAGCATAGTAGAGCGTCAACTTGAAACAAAAATGAAAATTTTTCCATTCATAAGGAGGAGGAGAATTCATGAGCAAAGAATTTAGCACATTTCTTGAAAATCAACGTATTCATCGATGGATAGCATGCCCTTACACATCCTAGTAGAACGAGATAGTAGAAAGGAGGCATAGGCATCTGGTGGAAATGGGACTCAACTTGATTATTCATGCCAATATGCCACAAAAATTTTGGTTTGATGCTTTTAAAACTACTGTTGATCTTATTAACAGGTTGCCTATTGCAGACTTGCAAATGACGCCGTATGAGAAGCTCTTGATTGAAGTTCCCAAATATAGTCATCTAAGAACCTTTGGTTGTACCGTCTATCCATTGAATGGGCCTAGACGTGCTTCAAAACTAGAACCCAAAGCTCGAACCTGCGTCTTCATTGGGTATCACAGCTGTCATAAAGGTTGTGTTTGTTACAATCCAATCTCTAATCGTGTCATCATATCTAGACATGTTATTTTTGACAAAAGAAATATTTTATACTCTCATTGTGGTCCCTCTTTTACTGCCTCAAACATTTCAAGTTAGCTAAAGTCGTCGTCCAGATCTGAATGTATTAAGCCTAGACCTATTGATGAGCTAAAAGAGAGTTTACCTCTTATTGAGTTACCTAGAATCATTCCTAGTTCCTCAAGTTCCTCAGCAGTTCAAACTGGTTCCAATCAATTTCTCCTGCACATACCATCAATTTGATATGAACTGCCTTGCAGCCCGGTTGCCCTATGTGCCTTGAGGCAATCAGCCAATCTTTACTCAAGTGATTCAGAATGAAGCATGATTTAGCCAATTCATCGCCAATCGCCCATTTTAAAAGACGCAGATGTGCTTACGGGTTTCTTTCAGTTTCCACTTGATTTTGCATTTCATTCAGAGAAATTTCCAAAATATTGACAAAGCAGCTCCCAGCTTGATCTCACTCCCAAACTGTGGGCCCAAACGGACCATCTACAGTCCAGCATCTGCAGTTTGGCATTGTTGAGAAATCGATCAATGACATCATTGGAGTTGGTCAAAGAGGGCATCTGCAGTTTAACCCAACCTGGGGATGTCAAAGGGTTGGGTTAGGTCTGAGCAAGCTGGCTCTCACCTAAATGAATGTGGGTGAACCGGATCTGGAATAGCATTAGGCTGGACCAAGGCTTGACAAAGCCATGCTTGGGCTGACCCAAAGCCTTTATTGGCAGTCCAAGCCTGTTTTGTTTAGTTATTGGGACAGGGCCTGACCATCAAATTCATGTTTATCATGTACTCAACCCGATACCTATCCTTATTTGAAACTCTTCACTTTTCATTTTCTAATTTTTTGGAAACCATTGGGAATACGTCAAGAGTTTGTATGGGAGTCGACTGCTGGCATCGTGCCAAAGAATGTGGAAAAAAAAAATATAAAGGTGTGTACCTGGGCCGAGTCGAGCCCCCAATACCCGACCCAGGCCAGCTATCCCAGTGAGTTTTTTTATCTGGCCAGTAGGTCAAATGGTCCCAATTGTCCATCTGGTGCCTGGCCCAGTGCCTACCCTTAGAGTCAGTCATAGTGTTTTGGCAGCATATTTACAGGACTTTTGCTACGAAGTTTCCACTGATCTTGTGTGTGTGAGGTTTGCCATCATTGAGAACTTGCTTGTCAGCGAATTCATATTTTTGGGTGATGCATTTGAAAGTGGCCTAGCTTATAACCGAACATGGAATCTTTTGCACCCTTTAGATATGAAAAAAGTCATTTTGTGCATGAGTTTATAGTAATCTAATTAAAATATCATTAGATGCCATACAATGGTGCTACTTAGTCTTCACCTATAAAAATTAAAACTACTTAAGATATTACTAGTACTTTTATATGAGAGAATTCTAGCATGTTGAATGCCCAGTGTTGTTAGGTAATTAAAAAGTTAAAAATCTATGGTTGAAAACACCACAAACTGTTGTTGAAATCATGATAAACTATTATAAAAACACAATACCACATCAACCTTCTTCCTTCAACTATTCATTGAGGTTCTTCGTTCTTGAAAACGGTAATATTCAAAAAAATATTGTTCTTACCACTTTTCTCTGTATTGCTAAAAATAACATAGACCACAAAAATGCATGGGAGCCCCAACCCTGTGATGTATACCTTGTCCCTTCAATGGGGGCCCAAAATGCTACACTTTCCTTGACGAGGAATCGTTCTGATGCAATCGGGCTGGGTTTCTCATTCCATTAATGATGAAAAATAATATAAAGAAAAAAAATCAACAGAAAAAACACAATTAAGAACTGGCCGCTAACTAAGCCTCAACACTCTCTTGCTCACTCATCAAACTTTCCATGGTCAGGGTCCACACTTTTCAGGATTTGTCTGACCTGAATCAGCGACCTTCGGTATCATTAATGTTAGCTTTTCTTTTGTTTTTTGTTTTTTTGACTTTGTCAACGACAAAGGAGTTTCCAAAGGAGATAGCCTCCAAAGAGAAGTGATCTTTAACCACGGAATACCTTCTCACTATTGAGCCTACCAATGAACCAGAGTCACTCTCTTAGTTCCTTGACACGAGAACTAAGAGCATGACAGTTTGTGATTAGAGTAACTTGACAGTCTTTAGGAATCCTCTCTACAAGAACAGAGTCCACAATTCTGATGATGTTTGAGAAGAGAAACCTTTGTACCACCAACCTGGTTTTCCTGATTGGGGAGGCATTAAACCATAGTAAACCAGCCACTTTATAAACATTTGCAACACATGTGGTGACCACTTCCAGCCCCCACTCATCTTTACTCTGACAATGCCAAAAATGACTGAAAATTATGGTTTGCAGCTAGATATTTTTCGCCTGTTTTACATATTATCCTCATTCTTGTTTATAGAATACCTCACAACATGAGTGTCAAACTTCCCTCTTAGCAATCTCAGCTAGCTTAACCACCTCTTTATGCACCACCTGATTTTTGAAACACCATAGCTTCCAGATTGTGATATTGAAGCAGGCAAGCCAACACCATCCAAATTCTTTACATGATCTAGCTTTAGACATTGTGAATACCATCTCAAGAACAAGAAGAAGACATTGATGGATGTTTCTATCTTTCAAAAAACCACCTTGCATGTTGGAAATTACCCACTTTAGGGTCTTCTTCATTCTTGAAACCATGATTCTGAAAATAAATTTCAGTACACTATTCTCAAGAACAATATGTCTGAAATCGGAAATGTGCACAGCTGAATCAAATTTAAGAATTATGATTATATGACTTCTGCCTAGTTTCTTAACAAGCTTTCCTTTCTAAAAAAAAAAATCTCTAGTGGCAACTGTGATATTAGTCCTTAACCTGTCCCAACTTTTTTGAAGGAACGATTTCAGAAACCCATTCAAACCTGGTGCGCTATTGGAGTTCTCACCCATAACAGCTATTCCACTTCCTCATCTGAAATGGGACTTAAAAACGTTAAGTTTTTTTTTCTAAATATGCAGTGACCAACAGCAAGCTGATCCATAATCATTCTTGTTGAGTTGTCATGGGAAAAAATCTTTAAAAATGAGAAGTACATGCTGAAAGAATTGGATCCTCCTCATAAAACTCCCCATCATCTGTCTTCATGTGCAAGTCTTTTTTTTTTTACCTTTCTTGAACATAGCATGAAAACATTTGCTGTTATTATCCCCTTTTTTTAGCCATGATACCCTTACTTTCTTTTTCTAGCACATTTCTTCATCTCAAAGAGCATCTGCAAGAAAACATCTAATATGATATTCAGAAGTGGACCAGTTATGAGAGTCAATATCTTGCCTCTTAAAATTTCAATAAGATCCTTTTGAAGTACGTTAATTCTGTTATCACCTTTCTTGGTTCTATACTTACTCCAATTACTTAGGCATGGTCGTACTCAATTCTGTTTTGCGAGAAGTTTAAGCACTGCCCATCCCCTACACTCCAACCCTATTGTATCAAAATTGAGATTGAAAGCTTTATGAATAAACAAACAGTCCATCCAAATTTTATTAAATTTGCAACTAGTCAATCTAAAATCAGCCTGTCTCTAACTCTACACAATTATGGCCCCAGTAAGATTCGTATCAATATTAGATTAAAAAAAAAACTCCTCACAGTGATTGCAAAAGGATTTGAAGTTGTCTGCATTCAACATGATATCGAAACATGAAAATGTTCCCAAGACCAATTGCTAAAATCTTTCTAGGTTGTTAGAGTAGCAAGGCCTCTAACATTCCAACTATAAACTTCATTTGATGGCAATTGGCAACTCCTCTTAGGCTCCTTTTCCTACAGGGGAACATTCTCTTTGTTATGGAAATCCTCTGCTCCATGGATATCCATGTCAGGATCATGTTGCGCCAACTTCCTTTCTTTCAGGCCAGAACTTTAGATAACCTTAGAAAATGTTGTCCCACAACCCTTCTTCTTAAAATTGTTAACTTCTTTGGAATGGAGGGCTCTTTTTTCCTCAAACTAATATTCATAGGAGAGGAAGGCCTTTTATCTTTTTGTTTTCAGTCCATTAGTACAGTTCTAGTGGAGTTCAAACTGCCAAATCCAGGAAAAAATTCCTCCTCAACTTCTGTGGCTTTCTTCTTGGTCTCATGGCAGGACTCAGCAATAGTTTTACCATGGTTAACCTTCAATGAAGATGATTCCATTATCATTTCATATGAGATAATCCCTTGAGACTCGTGACCCATAGATCATAGGTCTTCAATAGGAAGTACATCTTTTTCAAGAGGCACAAATTGATTTCAATTAATATTAGAAAGCTTGCATTGCTTAGAGCCTAGATTCCACCTTCTATTAGCAATAATGATGTGAGTCCACCCATTTGAGGGTTTAGTATTCACTTTTCCCTCCCTCATACGAGTGAGACATCTCCTGTGGAATGTAATGAAACCCCACATAAGGTACAGAAACAAATTTTTGTTTCATCTTCCACCATTTATTCAAAAATTTTATCACCATCAAGTATACAAATCGAACCCATAAGTGAAGCCATCAGCATCTACAAAAAAACTACCCAGAACCTTAACGACACCAGCTAACACCTTGCAGTTCCACATATAAAGAGGCAACTTCGGTAGACGAATCCCTAGAGGGTTCCGTGACAGCTTGAAGTCGAAGCGGCATTCCTGACTTCCACTTGCTAGAGACCAAAAACCTATCGTGAACACGCCATTTTTTTGGTTGCATAACTTCCTCCAAATATTCCTTTGAGGAAGCCTTGATCAAAAAGAGTCATTTTGAAAGGAGTGAAAATTGTTTTCACCTGATACAAATTGTGAAAAACTTCCACCCAATCCAGACAAAATCTTGAGCTACCGCCTAATAGAATTGCAATAGCAGTCCATCTGAAAGGTCTGACCATTGCTTCCCCTCAATTTCACACCCTGCAAGATCTGGTAATCCAAATGCCTCCTCCCACTCATTTTGGTCCACACACCAGCGCTCTTTACCACCGACACCCAAAATCATCGGCTGATAGAACTGACTGTTTGATCAATAGGTGACTTTTCATGATCATCATCTCTAAGGATGGCGAGAGCCTCCACCACCCACGATAAAGTGATTATCACGAACATTTTCCTAACTCTAACAGGTTCATGTTGTTCCCTTTCTCTGCTCCTTCACGTTATAACCACATCTTCTCCTTGACCAAGAACTGTTACATGTGGAACAATCCACATGCTGTCACTTTGACCATGTGCTTCTTTTCCCCACCATTTGTATTTAAATCCACACCCTTAAGTCACAACCTACCTCATGACTCCTTTATAAATACAAGGAGTTTTTCTTTGTAGATCTACGATTAACAGTTGCCATAGCACCTTCCTCTCCTCCTTCATGATCCTCCTCCTGTAACTTCTCCCAGTTGCACTATCAAACTTTCCTACCAACATCTTCACTAACACTGTCAATGTTAACCTAAACTCCAGGCTTCTCGATAGACCTCATTCACCAAGACTTGCCTCTCTCTCATCTCTATGATCCTTCATCCACTCCAGTTCGATGCACTGAGCAGGGCAGCTCTACGCTTCAAGTTGTGCTCCCATTGGCTTCAGGTTATGCCAACACCAACAACACGACCATCCACGTGTATTCTCATGAAGCCTGACCAGATGAACTACTTCCAGTGCCTGACCGCTAAAATCTGGAAATATCTGGCAAATTCCAGATTTCAAGGAAATGCCCCGGTAACTTAGAAGTTTAGAACTAAAGCCCATTGTTCCTAGAAAGGTTCGTCTGTGTTATCACGGCAGAACTCGATGCATGAAAAGTAAGAAAGAAATGGAAACTTGTGTCGTAAAAAGTTTAAAAACGAGTTGATCTGGCAACTATATCTTGTGAAAAGTAACAAAAATTGATTGAAACTTGTGTCCAGCTATCTAAGGTCCTTTCAAGATTCAATTGCTATTTTTCTTTTTTATGTTTAATTGAGTTGAGATATCTGTTTAATGTTTGGGTCCTAACAGTGAAACTGCCAACGTTCACATCTGATCAACTGGTTGAAATTTTGGAAACTTCGCTATCGACAAGACAAAAAAAAAAAAGTCGTATGTCCAACTATTTCTTCTCAAATCCCACCATACAACCTATATACTTAAATCTATGAGAGAATAGGCTGGTAGGCAGTTGTTTCAAGTTATCAAAGCGCAACTTCATGTGCTATAAAAGAAGACATTGATACATCTATATATAGAGAGTTTCTCATTTAGCTTTACATTAGTACATCACTAGAAGTCCAATCCTACTGGGTCATCATCGATACTGGCAGCAACCTCATATGGACATTGTGTGTTCCTTACTACAACTTTACCTGCCAAATGAAGTCCACATTAAAGCCACTTCAGTCCTCCACATACCATAACTGAGATGCACTAGCTTCTGGTCCGCTTCTGACGACAACCAACTTCATAGCGTCAAGTCCTCATATGGTGATGGATCTGTTGTAGAAGGGTCCCTTGCTCTCGAAAGATTTTGGTTTGAGGATGTCACTGATGGCACCATCAAGCTTCCGACAATCGCCTTTGGTTGTGTTCATAAAGAAATAGTGTCGATTTCGAAAATCTTGTAGATCCTAGTCTTCTTGGCCTTAGGCCAGGATCTCTTTCACTTGTTAGTCACATCGGCTTCTTTATTAACCATAAATTTGCTTACGGTCTTCCTCTCCATAGCAAGAAAAATAATGTCATTGAGTAGATCAAATTCTGTGAGGAGGTAGAGTTCTTCGGAACCCAAGAGGTTTCAACAGACGCCAATGGAAGCAAATGCAGCTCAAGGCACTTTCTATACACTCAACTAGATTACATAAATGTGGGGAACAACAGACTCAACATATAGTTCGGAGGTGCACAGACGGCAACATGGTTGGGATATGCTGGATCAATCATGATACACTTGGGTACCACGCTGACTATCTTGCCAAAGATGTGTATGATCAAGTGGCAAACACGGTGGCTAATGTCACAAACCATAAACGCTTCTATCATCCTAACCAAGATTATTTGTGTTATAATGTAGAGAATAATGGTGATCCATATTAAGGATTGCTGAAGATGACCTTTCATTCCACCAATGCAGACTTGAAGCTGCCACCTTCAAATATTTTTGGATGTATAGAAGTGCGACAGCTAGCTTAGCCATTTTCGGGAATGTTTTCCAGCAGAACATGCATGTGAAATATGATTTGGGGAAGGGGCTGCTTTCTTTTGCATCAATTGAATGTACTCGGGGCTAAAGGTGTATATATATATATATATATATATATATTTCTTTTGTGATGATCTACGTGGTTCTCTGTACTAGTCTATAATTGGCAGCATTGGACGCTGCTTATGTTTTATGTCCTGATTGTCATGTGGTTGTTGGTGTATTTTTTCATGTTGAATAAATATATGTATCTTGTTTTAAAGATGTTTCCCCCCCCCCCGTTTAAGTTTAAAGCTTAACTTAGATATGTCTGCACAGTATGAACATTAACTATGGCTTTAACTTGACAGTCGCTAATACTGGTAATTCTGTCGCTAATAAGTAATCGCACGGTCAAAACTCCACCAACACAAGTCCCGTTGCCCAAACGATTACCGATGAAAATGGCCATCGTGTCTTAGTTGTGTTGTTGCGACATTAGTTGCTTTAAGTTAGCATAATGGCCATGGAATGTGCCTACACCTTATTGTAACTTTGACGATGGAATTTTTGGTCCCATAACACAATGTGTTCTGTGACGGTTATATAAGTCGCTTAACTTCACAATGTCTTTTAACTTTGCAACTAACAATGCTAACCCTCCATCAACAATGATGGTTGTTGTAGCTTGCACAGTGTACTGGGTAGCGACATATTTTCGAGTCCCTTACACATGTTTGGAACAGATTTAGTACACAGCGACATATTCTTGAGTCCCTGACACATGTATGGGAACGACATATTTTCAAGTTGCTGACACATGTTTGGAACAGATTTTGGGATTACTGAAGAATATTAAACGAGTGCAAGTGTATCTAAAATTCGGAATATATAGTACCTGCTCAGCATTTAATTCATTAGAAGATTAATTTTTTGTTAATTGAAATTCAGTTACGTTTCTTGAAATAAGAATATGGTGCTTTTATATATTTTTTTAAGAAAAGCAGAATATTATTCTTAACAAGTTCCATCTAAGAGAATTTAAAAGTCTCAGCGCAGGTTACACAAAAGACTTTACCTCCAGAAAGTTGTAAGCTTCAATAGTCTTATATGTACTCTTTTTCATAAGGTCAAACAAATAGATCAGGTTACTTCGAGAAGAGTAGCATAACTGGTCGAGTTAAGAGTTTGGTGAGAGTCAGGTAGTCAGTTCCAATACCATGAGCATTATTCTCATGAACCATAAAGGTTGGCAGGAGCTACTCCTAAACGAAGGGAGTGACCGTAAATTCACCTGGTTTTGATGTTTCTCTAGACCCTGGGGTAAAGGGGATGAGTAGATCTTCTGCCCCTCATGCATGCGGGGGCAGGTTTACTCCCGCTCACCCGTAACAAAGAAGGTTTTCTCCACAAGCAAGAGGTCCACTAAAATGTCATGCATTTGAGAACAGTGTTTATAAAAGTTGGCCTGAATTAATTTAAGTCAATTTGAATTGTTTGGCAAACCTGTTTTATTCAGTGGCTGTTGCCCCGTGTTGTTATTTAATTATCTTTAAATAGTTTTAAGTTTTTTCTATTCCATTTTTCACTTTTTTTTAAATATAGTATACTGATTTATCTTACCGACAGCCTGCAGGTTGTTTCGTTTGGCTTTCGGTTCTGATTCTGATTGTCATAAACATTTATTAGAAACGAATGGTCCATAGAATGGATTCATTTTCACTGTTACCCAAATAAATATATATTGTTGAAGGTTCCACACTGCATTCAATCTCTCTCTCTCTCTCCTGTGTGTGCCTGTGAATATATATATTTATACATATAAGATGATAAAAAAACATACCACTTAGGTAAGGGACGGAAGCCAGGCCTATTAATTTTTTTTTCGTAATTTAGCAGTATCTTCAAATATATTTGGTGATAAAACATACATTAAGTTAGTTATTTTTTATTTTATTAATATACCATAATAATTAAAAAATAAATGGCTCTATAACATTAAAATTTTAATAGTAGAAAAAAACACTTCTTTTTATGAAAGTAATTTGAACTTGAACATTATTTAGATTAAATTAGTGTTTATAATGAACAAATTAGGAGATCCACATTTTGTTCAAAACACATTTTAACACAAATATAAGAGGTCTGTTGGTTTTTGTTTGTGACCGAAGTAGTGTGTGTGTGTGTGTGTGTGTATATATATATATATATAATTTTCAATGACATTGCTATCTCTTTTATAAGGACCATGGTGTAGGTACTGTGAAACGCATTAAAATAGGGAAGGGGAAGTTGGTCGGTCAAACCAAGGCATCTTTCAGATGTGGTTTCATTAGCATATCAGTCTTCTATATGCTTTTGTGGTGATGCTGATCTGTGTTGAAGTCGAAGATATATGTGAGAGACTTCCTACATAAAAAAGGACCAAAAGTTGTGGAAACTCGTTCTTCTGCTTGAAGAGTCATATTTAGCACTTGTTGAATCATAATAAAAAGATGGTCAATTGCCTCATGGTATTCATAGTGCATGTTCTTCCATAGCCACCATATTGCCATGGGAACACAATCTTCCACTTCACATAGTATTTTGATTCGAGCCTTTTTATTCCACCTCCACGTCTGCGTCTCTGCCACCAAGTCTGGAACTGTAATATCACGATGATAGAACTGTCATATCAAGTAAACTAACGTTCCTATTCAACAGGGTGGTTCCTCTCTTTTTTGACTTGTCTACCACCGAAAGTGAAAATGTGGTGGAAGAAAGAAACAAAGAAACAGCTCCATGCCATTTGAGTTCTCTTGCATGTATAGAGATAGAGAGAGAGAGGGACAGAGAAAGAGATGGGTATTACATGTTTTACTCTTATTTTAAATAGTAGTCCACACTGGCAAGTGGGAGAGAGAGATGAGCTTATGGGTGCCCCCAAGTAATTTTATAGGAAATAGTAGTTTTATAGGAAATGAAACATGGATTAAACAATGCGCCAACCTGTTAAGCCCAAAGAAAAAAGACACAAAAATACAATTGGCCTCATAGATGGCTCATTTTTGAAATTATTGGTTTGTACAAAAGGGTAGATTGATATGGTAGAAACTTTTGGTAAAATGGATTTAGGTTAAGGATTCATTACTTACCCATTGAGTGACTTTGGCACTAATATTTCAAAATGAGTACTACCATGTCCGGATTCAATAGATATGTTGTTATTCCAGGCTTCCTTATCCTTTTAAGGGAAGGTCTATGGTAAAGAAAATCCAATGCCTTTTGGTCCACTTTTGAAATTGTAAACAAAAGCAAGACCTAGAAACGAATGTTTTTTCTTTCTTTGTCCATCCTTTCTCACTTTTCTCCTTTCCCTTTCCATTCTAGCATCATCAAAGCATTTGGATGATGATTTTTGCCAACAAACATATTTTTCAAAAATGTGGACTAGTGGTGGCCTCTTTAAAGTAGTTTCTTTGCGGGAAGGAGGCACAAGGGTTCTACCCATCTGTGAGGCACTCATAAAAATCAGTATGGCCTTTAAAATGTGACCATAAGTCCCATAACACCTGTTGAGAGCAGCTAGCAGGAGTAGAGGCAGGTATAGGGTTAATGATTAAAATAACTTTAATTCACTTTAACAAAAAAAATTATAAAGACAAAATTGAAAATAGAAAAAAGTAAAAAGACTAAGGAGAATATTTTAATAAATTACCAAAATATTCTTCTCTCCTTTGATGGACACATAACTTTCTATCATTAAGTATTGGTAATACATAAATTTTAAAAGCTTTTTATTTTTATATTTTTGAACAAATTTTCTCATTTTTAAAAATTAAGAAATTTATACCTGTCTCCTTTATCTAGAATTTATCTCTGCCCCTAACCCTGTGCCAAAGATAATTGAGTAAAGCAGTTAAGTGGGATTGCTTCTGCTGCCCATAGGTCTGATATGTAGACCAGCAAGCGCGAAATATTGCAGATAAAACTTTCTCTTAATGGCTTCACTCATTGACATGGAAGTCAAGGTTGGCGCCTGCTTGACTTTGTGCTTCATCATGTTCTGCCAAGGTCGGCTTGTTCTTTCAACATCAACCACGAGTCAAAGCCGATCAACATCCGAAACCCGGAGCCATGTGTAGGGGCCAGCTGCAATCATAAAGGCCGTGGAGGCTCAATTGTTGGTAAATGATCACCATGAGCCAACCCGACTAGCATTCAGTCAACCTTATTTTTGTGTTAAGACTGAACCAATTAAACAAATAAGAACACTCTATAGAGATCTTCCCTAGCATCAGGTGAGCAAGAGGGGTATTTCATACCACCGCTCAACAAGTTGGCCGAAACCTTAGCCTTACCTCCATTTCCCTAGAGCCTATTCTGTATCAGGTGTCCCACAATTGCAGGTTCATTCAAATTCAACAGAATCAGTTTCTATGATGGTAAATCCTAAAAAAAATGTACTTGTTTCAGCATCGGAAATAATTGTGCAAAGGTCATCTGTAGACATAGATAATGTCTATTACTTGTAGGGTCAGGTTATAGACATCTTCCCAGATAGAAAGCATACTAGAAGCATCAAACAAAGCAATGCTAGATGGAATATATATATATATATATATATATATATATTATATATATTATTTATATATTATATATATATATATTATATGTATATATATATATATATGTATTATATATATGTATATATATATGTGTGTGTGTGTGTGTGTGTGGTGTATTGAATCACAGCTGTTTCTTAAAAACTGCCATAAAAGTTGTATTCCATCGTTGAAAACCATGGTCAAGCAATTGATCATTGCAAATGCATCTTTTGCAATGATTTTTATCAACACCAAACAAAAAATAACCATCCAGCCATAGAGGTTCGTCTTAATTGGACACAAAAGCCAGTTCAAAGAGAAAAAAATAGGCCAACTTTTATTTGAATCCCTTGAATATTCAGGAATGATCTCGCCAATCCATTGTTAATCACCCATTTTAATCGTTAAACATGTTTAAAGTATGATGACATTCGTCTATTTTCCAGTCAACCTTCTGGAATAGATGGATCATATGAATATCCCATCAGAAAATTGATTTCTCATGACACGAATAAGCTCACGCTAACCGCCAACTTGTGATCTCAACCCGTTTTTTAGTGGCGGAGCCAAGACTTTTTGGCTGGAGGGCACATGATCACATCAAATGTGGGCACTATGATGTGACAGCAACTGGGTCCAGCATCATCACAATGTATTTTTAACTGACTGGTATAGGCAATGGTGCACAGCAACCAACACTTAGCTTCAATACTTTCCCTCTTACAGCATGTTCAACGCTTACTGTGGGTTACCTAAGGGATACGTTAAGATGTCTCCATTCTTGATCAATTTGTGACTGGAATTCTTCAACACAAGAATATTCAAACGTTGTTACTTAGCATTGCTTGATTTTGGAGAAGGGTGCAGAAACACAAAAAGTTGCATGCAATCCCTGGTAAATGACGCAAGTACTTGTTACATTACTAGCTAATATCACCAGCCACTATAAGTCCCCCCCTGGCAAAGTGTTCCAATCTTGGTGTCTGTAAATTATGACATAGACAGTGGATTAATTACTGTATTTGTATGTTTAATTACCTATTTGATGTCTGATGAATAGAACGAGGATCTCCCACGACAGTCTCTGAGTGCAAAAAAAAAAAACTATTTGACGTCACAAGCAGCCGCTGCCGGAAGTTCATGCAGTGCAATTACATTATTATACAAGAATTTGTTTTAGGTACTGGGAAACTATATATTTTAAACTTAGAACATGATAACTCCTCAACTCGATTGGAAGATAATCTAAGCAAGTTATAATCAATCACCAAAATATGGAGTACATCACTAACTTACGGAGTTTGGTGCATGTTGGATGGAGAGTCTATGCTTCATGCCTTCAAACTAATTAGAGTCCAAAAATCACCAAAATGGTTTTCAGCGAGAGAACAAGCTGAAGAAAAATAGAACCCTAAATGGGTAGTGGCAAATCCAAAAATTTCTGGCTAGGGGGCAGTATTAGTTTAATTTTCAACTTTAAGGTATATAAAAAGTTTTAAAAACTAGTATCAGTACTGGTAAGGGAAATTGCTTACAATATCCGCAATGTGGCTCCAATATTGTTAAACAGTCGTTTGACAGCAGGGACACTCATAAAATTTTCAAAATAAGAACAACCCTAAGTAGGTAGATGGAAAGGGGGATGCTTAGCAGAAGTCTAACCGAGCGCGAGTGATGCTGGTGCTACATTTCTATACTGCAACTGGAGTGGAAGCACTATACTAGTTGATGTTCATTTGGCCCCACTCACAGGCATCGATGCGGCCGTGGGTTTGAGGGTAAGGGGAAAGAGGGAGCTTCTGGCTTTCACTAAGATTGTGGGGTGACCTCCTGATCATCTAAAGTTAGAGTCTACATATGTTACGTTATTTTTTAGGAAAGGGGTCGGCACAAGTTTATTTATAAAATATTAAACTTTGCCGATTGTTATTTCATTATTCAGGCGAACAAGCTGGTATTCAAACCAATTTTCACAGATAAAATGAAAAAATATATTATAAAATAGATGAAAAGAAATCCCCAAAATTATAAAGAACAGCACACAAACAATAATATATAAAGCAAAAAAGAGAAGGAGAATGATGTCAAAAGATGACTACACACTATTATAGATAGCCTGGCCCGAGAGAATGGCCACGAACAAATAAACGGTCGACCGCTGTTTTAGGGGGCGTTTGATGGTTTGGAATTTTGATTTAAGAATGAAATGCAAGTCCAACTTCAACTCAAACATGAAACCTTTTACAGTCTTGAGAGTGGATAAACGTCACTCAATGCAAGACTTTGATAACGTAAAATATTGTTAGTAGCCATGTAACGCCAGCCAATTGCTCCTAATATATATATATATATATATATATATATATATATATATATATATATATATATATATTCTGGCCATATACACATTCACCCACTTAAGTATAAACTAATACTAAATGACAAAAATACCCATTACTTTTTTTCTTTAGTTTTCTCTCATCCATTCATTATAATGAATCAAATAGTCCTTATGAATGAGTAGAGTAACATTGAATAATCAGAGCCACCATTTAATTTTTCGCTATATATATAAAAATATAAAAGAGGCATATGATATGGCCAAAATGGACATAGCATACCTGCAAACCCTCACTGCATGAACCTCTGCCCCATGAACTATCACCAGATGAGAGCCCATAATATCGTGGGGTGGAAAGACATTTGTATATATATATATGTATAGAGAGAGATCGTGTGGGAGAAACATTTTCCAATCACTTCAAGGTTCTCGGTTTATGGAGGTCAATGGACAGGTTTCGGAGCAGGGACTACCATGTATTACAGGGACAGAGCCAAAAAAATTCATGAGAAGGCCCGAATTAATGATTCTAAATTTTGACTAAGATCAAAATATGATTTTTCAAAATTTTATATAGGACAAGTGAAATTTACTAAAATTTACATATATTTTTTTTTAAATAAAAATTGAGGTGGGGGCAGGGCCATGCGAGCCTCCCTTGGCTCCACCCCTGATGCCTAAAAAAAATTTCAAACACCACCTGGACAATCTCTTCTTCCAACGTATTCAACAGTTATTGCAGTCACCTTAAGTAATACGTTAAAGTGTCTGCGGCCTTCCTTTTGTGTTTGAAAGTCTTCAAATGTTTGTGATTGTTATACCTAAGCTTAACCATTGGAAGATGCTACCACTTTTCTCCATTGTGATGGTTACTGGTTACACAAAGGAATACGTAACTCAGTTCAGCCACATGTCTTTTTTTTTTTTTTGCATAATTTTCAAATCCAAATCCTTCCCTTCATAAGCGGTCACCATAAGTCTGACTTCCATTATAAATATCAACACATTTCTCCTTAGTACATCAACCTTTTAGTCCTCACCATGGCAGCGTTCTTCTCCGCCTTAGCATTAAGCCTCCTCCTGCAGCTGCTCCTACTTGCAATACTGCCTAACCCTACGACAATCTTCGCTTCCAAACCTCTCGGCTTCTCTATAGACCTCATTCATCGAGACTCATCCCTGTCACCACTCTATGACCCTTCATCCACTCTAGCTCAACGAGAGACCATCTTTGCTGGTTCAGAGACCATCTTTACTGGTTCAGATATTCCTATGGAGACAATTCCAAAGTAGAAGGGGTCCTAGCCTCCGAGACGCTCTTGTTTGACAATGGTGCCGACACCATCAAGCATGAAGGAATTGTCCTTGGTTGTGTTCATCGTGAAGATAATCCTGATTCTGCCCTGAGTAAAGTTCCTGGCCTTGTTGGCCTTGGCCGTGGTCCTCTCTCTCTTGTTAAACAGATTGGCTCATTCATTTATGACAAATTTGCTTACTCTCTTCCTCCATATAGCAATGAAAACAATTCCACGGGACAACTCAAATTCGGCGAGGACACAAAGTTTTCAGGCACAGAAGAGGTTCGAGAGATGCCGATGGCATCAGATGGTGGTGAAGGCAGCTTTTATGTGCTCATCCTGACAGACATAAGTGTCGGGAACAGCAGACTCAACATACAACTTGGTGGTGCACAGACGACTGCATTGTTGGGAGATGCCAGATCGATCATCATAAACTCGGGTACCAGCCTGACTTTTCTTGCCAAAGATGTGTATGGTCAAGTGGCAAATGCAGTGGCTAATGTCATAAACCGTGAATGCTTCTATCCTCCTGAGCAACATTTTCTGTGTTACCATGTAGAGAACAATGCTGATCCATATGAAGGGTTGCCAGAAATGACCTTTCATTTCGCTAATGCAGACTGGAAGTTGCCACCTTCAAATATATTTGGAATGTTTACAAGTGGGATCGCCTGCTTAGCCATTAAAGATGGAGAGATGCCCATCTTTGGGAATATTGCGCAGCAGAACATGCATGTCATGTATGATCTGGGCAACAGGCTGCTTTCTTTTGCACCAACTGAATGTACACAGGGCTAAGGTCCAGCCATGAAGAAAGTCCAACACATAGAAATGAATTTTTATCGTAGGAACAAAAGTTCTAGACTTTTATCACCTATAAGTAAGGGTTTTATTTGGTCATAATTGTGTGTTTCTGGTTATTGCACGTTCAACTCTCTCCCTCCCCCCCTTGTGAATCTAAAAGTAAGAATCTTAGAAGTGACACATTTTGTATATCTTTCATTATCTTTTCTCTTAGTCTGACAACATTTAATCGTTTTGAGGTTTTTTTCTGTGTGAAACTGACAAGTCTTATAATGATGGCATGTTAATTCTTTTCAAATACGAGGTTGATGTTTTATTTTATTTGATTTCAAAGGTGGTGTTGCAAGGAACAATAGAGGACATCTTAGATTATCTTGAAAGGGCAGTGCGGATACATCTTGAAAGGGCAGTGCTACACTTTTTTTACACACAAGTCTTAATTTTACATTTGGTTTCTTCAGAGTTATCAAAGACTCAAAGGTGACACATTATTTGAAGTGATAATGTCATACACATTTACATTAGTCCTCTATTTATTTATGTATTACATATAGCTTTTATCTACATATTTATATCTATCTTTTAATGCATGTTTATTTATATTTTTATACACATGCTATCTTGCATATGCTATGGTGGTCATCCTCCATAATGTCTCTACCATCTTTTAAGAGTCACCTTTCTAATAGTGTGTCTTGCAAGTAATTGCTAAGTCAAAGAGAATATCAAGTGTTTTTAGTAGGTGCAGCTACAAAGCATTCTACATTTCAAGCAAAGCATTCTACATTTCAAGCATGCATTTTTACCATAGCTTCTGCTCGTTTTGTTTTGGATATTCTTTTGTTGATTAATTCGTCTGGGTCTTTGAAAATGGGTGCAGTAGATTGTGGCTAACCTATGTAATCTTATAACTCTCTCTAACGATCTATATTCAGCCATTCAATATGGTTTCAAATCTGATATTTGGTCTATTCTCTCTCTCGTTTTTTCCATGATGGCCAATATTTTTGTATGATAATTGTACTAATTTTTTTAGTATAAGTTTTGGATATGGTTTGCAAATTGCGTATATGAGATGGCTGCACATCATCCAGCATTCAAAGCTTTTGTAAGACCTACTTTCTTTGATCCATTACACATACTTTGTATGCATGAATATATTTATTTGGAAATTAATACAATCTACTTATTTATTAAGAATTTTATGACTTTGTACTTTTTTATATGCCATCTTATACTGAAGAACTTCAAGGCCTTCCTCCTGCAACACATGGGTAAGATGATTATTCAGTCTCATTACTATGTAGCACTGGTATGGATGTAAGAATTCCTCTTTTCTGATGTCTGTGCCCTAATTGCTGCTCATGGAGCGTCCAAGATCTTTTGGGCTTATAGCCTTTATACTGTCTATTGCCTTCTTGCTATTTTTAGTAACCTTACTTGGTCTACTTAATCCTTTCTCTCGATCTTATCTTGGTATATCTTCTATTGGGTTAATGCTGATTTTATTTCTAGAATGTTGTTACAGGTGGGCAATGCACTCAACAAGTAGAATGTATTGGTGAAATTATAAATATAATTCTTAAGACTGATGGCACACCTATAGCTATTGGAAACAAGTTACATGTCACAGGTGTAATCTACTTACTACTTAGTATAGTTGTTGAAACACATAGTTGCTGTTTGAGACATGGTGCATTTGCAAAGAGCTGCCTCTCTTTAATGTAACAATATATATTCTCATGATTTGATTTGTAAACTACTTTGCTTCTAATACCTTAAGACTGTAACAGTTTGAATTTTCGAATTTCCTCCTTTTCTTTGTAGTTTCATCAGTATCAAGTCAATTTTAGTAGGAACTTGCATTTTGTCCCTTGATGGCATGAAGCTGGTTTTGACTAAGTTGATCATGAGTGAATTTCTCTTCTAGAGAACATCTGAGTCATCTCATCAGATCAGAACTAGTTATGGTCCTATCAGGCACTGCAGATGTGGATGTCAGCAAGGAAAGGAGAGTTAATCAAGAACTATACTCGATGGGCATGATTGATTCACAGAAGCTTGTCCTTTCTAAGGTGCATGCTAGATTAGTTTCTTTCTCTTGTAGAAGCTTGTCCTATCGATTGAGGCTGGTTAGTTTCTTTGTGCTGAAAACTGATCTATTCTTTGATCTTGTAGGCAGAAGTTGATGTGGAAATCAGGAAGCTTACTGCCCGCCCAATATTGTTGAAGGAAACCCATGCTTGGATTACATCAAATACATCATTTTTTCATGGCTGGGAAGTTTGAAGTAGAACGGGAGAAATGGTGGAAACAAGTAAATTTTAACAATTCTTTCTTTTATAAATGCATTCTTAATTCAGACTTGATAGAGATGTCTAATCTGAATCTGTTGTTATCCATGTAAATTTTCAAATTTACATTGATTTGTCAAGTTTTCTCAACACGGGGACGTCATTGGATAAAAGCTGGGAACGACCAGTCCGTGCACTTCTAAAATGGCAGCAGGTGATCTGAGGCTAGCGAAACTTTTTTGGCAACACTGCAAAGGGCAAGGATGAGTATTGGACTTTTGAGAGTTGGCAATAAATTTATTTGCAACGACAAAAGGCGTTGCCAATAGCTTGTCTTTATTGTTGTGGTTGTATTTGTTTCACCAGGGACCAGATCAGGTCGAAACTCCCCCCCATCCGACCTTAAATCTATCATTTTTAATATACGTGGATTTAAGATCCATGCTACATAAATCTTTAGTTTGTTTAAGCTGAGGATCTTTTAAGGCATACCTTTTAATGCTACATCGAACTATCAAACACAACTTAAAGTACAAAGGAGGATCGAATCAATCTCTCAAACCATCTGGACATAAGTACACCACCACAATTTTCTTTGTCACTTTCGATGCAAACTCTGCTGGGAGTTAGGCTGCCATCCCTTTTAGTAGAAAGAATAAGTAATGAATCTACATCAAAGAGTAACTTTGTCAATATTACTTGAACATCCCCTTCCTGATGATCGGGGTGCCCACACACTATTTTCTTTGTCTTTATATGTTTTTTTATCAATATTCTATTGATAATGCTTTTGTTTTTTTTTTAACTTCAGCAGTACATTATAATAACCTTCGTACATGTTTGCAAAATAATATACTTTGTTATTTTTTTGAAATTTATATCTATCAGTTTGATCTAATTTTATGAAAATGATTTTGACGATGATTAATTTGCAGGGCCGGGGAAAAGAAAATGTGGATGAAGTTGGTGCTATGACTATCAAAGCTAGAGGTAGCTAGATGACAAAGTCATCAAATGTTTGATAATTAATTGATATAATTCTTTTTCTAAATCTTACACGAAAAAAATATGGTATCAATTAAACATTGGCATTATTTGGGTCAAATGACTGACAAATTAATAAAGTGCTTAGGGCCCAACAGCATTCGGCCGACCTTGTATTTTGCGTTAAGACACAACCAACTAAAATTAAAATATAGAGATCTTCCCTAGTGACAGAGCCTATTCTGTATAAGGTCACCCACAATTGCAGGTTCATTCAAATTCAACTGAATCATCTTGTGTGATGGTAAGTGCCATGGTGGAGCTACATGATGGCTGGTGCCACACAAACTTTAGTTGTGTTCATGTTAATAACTTCATAAATTTCAGGCAGCTACTTCTGTAGTAGAGTGGTTATTTTGTTATTTTGTATAATTAAAAACTGCTTTCAAAAGACCATGCTCAAACAACTGGTCAATCCAAATGCACTGTGATGGTTTTTATCCACACAAAACAAAAAAATAGCTGCTTTCAATTCTTATATATATATATATATATGAACATATGTTGTACTTGTAAGTTTTATTTACCAGAAATTAATTGTATTGGTTCGTCTTAATTGGATGCAAGGGCCAGTTAAAGGAGAAAAAATCAGCCGACTTTTCTTTGAATCCCAGGAATGACTTTTCTAAACGACGATGACATGCTTTCAGTTTCCAGTCGACCTGGTCAGATCGAGAGCAATGTGCTATACTAGTGGAAGGATGGATCTTGGAAGCACTATGTATTCCAGTTGAAGGACATTTGACTCTACTCACATGGGCATGGGCATTATGGAAAGTCGGATCTAAAATTAGTGTCTTATATGGTCTTATGCATGAAAAATTATGCATAAGGGTGCTTAATAACCAAAATAACATGTCTAAGTAAAAAAAAAAGGACTTTTAAAAGGAAAAAAAGGGTTTATGAAAAAGTAAATATTCCAAAATATACACTTCTTTACAAAAAAAAAAAAAAACTCTAACCCTGCACTGACCTACACGATCCAATATCATTGGACATGCGTAGGGGTGTAAAAAGGGAGGCCCAGGCAATCGCCGAAAAGAACTCATGGGACTAGGAATAAGATTATTTAATAAAATACAGAACTCTGCATGCCAATTATAATTTGATCAAATATCGGGCCGATAACAAACTGGTACGATTCAAATAGGTTGATCCAAACCAATATTCACAGATAAAATGAAAAAAAAAAAAAAATAGATGACAAGAAAGCACCAAATTACAAATTAAGAACAGCAAAGAAACAACAATAGAAGCAAAAAAGAGGAGTGAGAAAGACAAAGGATGTCTAGATGGCTATGAGCTAACAACAACCAAAAGGTCGACCTCTCTTCTGAGGACAAGAGTTCAACTTCAAACATACAGAGAGAACAAGCCCCAGCCCTGATGTCAAGATTGTTCCAGCTAAGTTTTGATTCTTTTAACCTAGCAGAGGGTTTGCTACCACCAAAAGTTTGTTGGTTAATAATATTTTTAAGTCTTCCATGTGAAACCAAGTCCTTCTCAACCCAATCTGGAACCATTCACAGTCTTAAGATTGGATAAAGTTCACCCAGTGCGTGACTTTTGTTAATATAAGATATTGCTAGTGGCCATACAATGCCTGCTAATAAAAAAAACTTCATCTTTTTTTCTTGAGAAAGAACACCCAACTCATCCATGCATTGTCACTTTTAACAGGAGAAAGTATCTGAAAATAAAGTTGGAAACAGCAGGAGCCAGGCCCCATACATCGGCCTGAACCAAGTTGTAGCAATATTGGTTTTTTATTTCAGATTCAGGAAATGATTGTCCAGTCATCTTTGCATAATTGCATGTCTCACATACTGGAAAGTTGTAGAGAAGCTTAAGAAACACAGTTTTGAGAATTAGATCTGACAAATGTCCCAACCTATAGTGCCATAGGAATGATTCTTCATTTTTCTTGTCAGCTGGAAGTGCCTTGTTTGTGTTCAAGTTAATGTAGTAGATAGAGCCCACCTCTCTCATTACCATCACCAAGCCTCTTCCGGGGTTTCTGGTCCAGCAGAATGACCTTCTTCTTGGAGAAAATATTCAGAAATTTCTGTAACATAGAGCTGTGCTAGATTTGTTAACAAGGATAAGATCTATGGAACGGATACAATCAGGATCAATTACAAAGGACAGGGTACGGTTTCCAAAACTCAAGAGCTATCCAAAACTGACCAATCTTCCCTAAATGAGAAAGAAATCATTTCCCCTATCTTCTCCTATAATTCTGCCCAAATCTGTCGTGTAAATCAAGATCCTAAAATCAAGGATCTAAATTGTATAAAGTGACAATAAATGTCTGTACTCTCTCTGTGTGGTTATAGAATAGAAGAGAAAGTCTTTGTGTGGATGTTGGCTGATTTCGGCTGAACCACGTTACACCTGTGTGTTCATCTTTTCTTTTAACTTGGTATCGAAGCCTGCAACTGCTTTCACCGTGGTCTTCCGTATCCTACATCTTTCTAGAGCCATGATTCACATGTCTGCTGCACGACCACTGTTTGATGCTGGCACCATCGTTTTCCAGCCACTCTCTCTGCCGTGTCCCCTGTTGTGTCTCCTGTTCCTCTTCCTACATCCATAGTTTTTTACGTAACAAGGGAAACAACAAAGGAGTGTGTGGTTTCATGATCTTTTTTTTGTGGTGAGCAAGTGAAAACCACGAAGGCCTTCACCGAGGAGCGTGCTGCTTCCTGTCTTCATCGAGGAGCGTGCTATTTCACTAAGGAGCATGCTGCTCCTTTTAGTGTTTGAACAAAGGTGTGGCACCAAGTGTGTTGTTTCCTGCCTTCATCGAGGCATGTGCCTTCCTTTTGGAGTGTGTTGTTCCCTGCCTTCACCGAGGCACGTACCTCCTTTTTTGTCTAAGGAAGGCAATGCTCTTTCCAGCCTTCACTGAGGAGCATGTTGTTGACTTCTTTTTATGTTTCCAGCCATCACCAAAGGGTGCGCTGTTTCCTTTTGTGTTCACCTATTCACTGAGGAGCGTGCTAACAAGGGAGTGCCACCGAGGCCTATCTGCCACTTCAGAAGCTCGATCTGCCTCCTCAGTCGCCTTTTTTGTTTATCAGACTCAAATCGATTGACTGTGCTCGTCGGCTGTTGATTGATTGAGGGATAAATTTCTAGTATAATATGGCTGCATTGTCCTCTTCTAACGCTCATCGCACTCCTACTCCACCAGGTACACAATGGAATGCTTCTCAAGTTTGGATTCAGTCAAGCTTGATCGATCAAATTATCTCTCTGGCATTCTCAAATTGAAAGTGTTATGAAAGGTCAAAATTTGATCAACTTGCAAGTCAAGCACACACACATGAAAATACTGCTTATGATTTATGGTATCGTGAAGACCAACTTGCACTAAGTTGGATCAAAGTCACTGTGACTCAACCAGTCATGTCACAACTGGATCGTGTTGGCACAGCTATAGATGCTCAGTGCATCCTTGAAAAACAGTATGCCTCACAAAATAATCTTCGTACTATTCAGCTGAAAAGAGAATTACAAAACATAAAAGAGGGAGGAATGTCTATGACTGAATACCTTCAACATATTAGTTTCTTACATGATTCTCTTAGTAGAGTGCAACACTTTATGTCAGATACAGACCTAGTTCTCTATACCTTGAATGGACTGAATTCTGAATATGCATCTTTTATTACTACGGTTATTGCATTCAAAGATCTAACTTCATGGTCTGAATTATATGATATGTTAATTACTCAAGAGCGATGACTTGGAGTGCTTTGTTCATCCCAGATGACTCAGGTTGAAGCCACTGCCACAGCCTCTATACCGTGGGTGTGCTTTTATTACTGACCAAGGGTGTGGGCGTGGCAACTATAATGGTGGTAGGGGTAGAGGCCGTAATGGATGAAGTGGAAACTACGGAAAAAATAATAATACTAACAAGTCTAGCCAAGGAGTAACTTGTCAATATTTTGGCAGAAGAAATCATACAGCTCGACAATGTTATGATATTCCAAAACTGTTTATGGCCATGGCACTCAACATGGGAAAATCTGATAATGCATCTAGTAGCCGAGAAAATGTCAGCAATACTCAAGACTCAGCCTGGTATCCAGACACAGGTGCCTCCCACCATGTGACAAATTGAGAACAAGATATGCAAGGTAAAGTTCCCTATCATGGTTCCAATTTTATTATAGTTGGCAATAGTAGTAAGATGCAAATTAAAAATATAGGGAATGTGTACCTACCTAGCAAGACATCAACCTTTGTTTTGAAAAATGTGTTGCATGCTCCTGAAGCAGACAAGAATCTTATGTCAGTAGCAAGGTTTAACAAAGACAACCAATGCTCTATTGAATTTTCCTCTAATGGTTTTATTGTTAATAATATGCAGATGGGCAAGATTCTTCACACAGGGCCGCTTGAGAAAGGAGGACTCTATAGATGGACGAGAGAAAGGAAGGACTCTACTAGCAATCCTATCAGTATTGGAGATGACGATCAATAAAAGACTGCTAATACTTCTTTGGTTTCTCAAAATTCTTTGGCATTTGTGTCTAGGACATGCTCACTTTCAGTTGTTAAACTCGTTGAAAGTTGCTGGTTTAATTTCTGTTGATGAAAGTCATAAATTAGATTTTTGTTCCTCATGTGTGCTTGGAAAAATGCATAAAATTCATTCTCCTAAAGCTGAGTTTCATGTGGCCAAACCTCTTGAAGTGTTTACATGTTGATATTTGGGGACCATCACCAAGTGCTTCACGAGAAGGGTACATGTATTATTTCTTAATGGTTGACGACTACTCTCACTTCTCATGGATCTTTCCCATGTCAAAGAAAAGTGATACGCTTCCATGTTTTAAAAACTTTTTAAGCATAGTAGAGCGTCAACTTGAAACAAAAATGAAAATTTTCCATTCAGATGGAGGAGGAGAATTCATGAGCAAAGTGTTTAGCATATTTCTTGACGATCAACGTATTCATCGATGGATAACATGCCCTTACACATCCTAGTAGAACGAGATAGTAGAAAGGAAGCATAGGCATCTAGTAGAAATGGGACTCACCATGATTATTCATGCGAATATGCCACAAAAATTTTGGTTTGATGCTTTTAAAACTGCTGTTCATCTTATTAACAGGTTGCCTATTGCAGGCTTGCAAATGACGCAGTATGAGAAGCTCTTGCATGAAGTTCCCAAATATAGTCATCTAAGGACCTTTGGTTGTACCGTCTATCCATTGAATGGGTCTAGATGTGCTTCAAAACTAGAACCCAAAGCTCAAACCTGTGTCTTCATTGGTTATGGCAGCTGTCATAAAGGCTGTGTTTGTTACAATCCAATCTCTAATCTTGTCATCATATCTAGACATGTTATTTTTGATGAAATAAATTTTTTATACTGTCATTGTGGTCCCTCTTTTACTGCCTCAAACATTTCAAGTTAGCTAAAGTCGTCGTCCAGATCAGAATGTATCATGCCTAGACCTATTGATGAGCTAAAAGAGAGTTTACCTCTTATTGAGTTGCCTAGAATCATTCCTAGTTCCTCAAGTTCCTCAGTAGTTCAAACTGGTTCCAATCACTTTCATGTGCACATACCATCAGTTTCAGCATACTTAGACCTTCATGGAACTAGAAACACGTTACAAACAATTCCAGCACAAGGGTGTCACAGTGTGCTTCATATAGCTATATTATGAACATAGTACCACATTATATATATTATTTCACAAACAGCTCATGTATTACCCTAAAAATATCCATTTATTTTTCTGCACATGGGTAATTACACCTCATACATGTATATTTTTATTTATTTATAGGCAATTAGAGATGTCTAAGACTAAGAGTGTTGTGTATCATTTCCAGAATATAACACTTCACACATCTATTCATATCTAGGCACGTAAATACATAGATTCGCTACTATAACATGCATATATATATATATATATATATATATATATACACATATATACATATATATATACACATATATACATATATATACATACATACATACAAGCAAAAAAGGTACAAGGGCTACATGTTGCACTCATAGCTGAGTATTCCCATACCTTATTGCTCTATGCTGCAATCAATTCAGTCCACCAAGGGCTACATGCTGCACTCATAGCTGAGTATTCCCATACCTTATTGCTCTATGCTGCAATCAATTCAGTCCGCCAATAAGGCTGCCGTTCCAAGGCAGTGTATCACGATTTCCTTGCAAAACATGCATTTACATGTATAATTTCAGCCCCACCAAGTAGAATTCTCCTTGATTTATATATATATATATATATATATATATATATATATATATATATATATATATATACCTACCTATATAGATTATTTATAAAAGAAACTATATAACACTTACCAGGGTCTCTCTAACTGTACAGCCCCTGATTTTTTACTCTCAGCACCCTAGCTCCTTGGCTTTCTTGATCCTCCAAGCTGCCGATAACAGTCACATGGACCAGTGCCTCTTTGCTCTTGATCTTCACCCCAAGATGCAGGAAAACAAAGGTTAGCTTTCACTTTTTCCTAATTTCTAACTGCTGGAACCCTTGCCCCTATGGCTTCAGCAACTGGGAACCTGAGATATGGGGTTAAATAAGGCCAATACATGGCGAGCAACACCTCCAAATGATTTTTCTCAGGAAGGCTTCTCAGCTGCCCTCAATCATCTTTAGTTTCTTTTAATATTTTCAGTTACCACTTCTACCTAGGTATATATTTGGTAACCCATTCATTTCTTTCCATGACTGCCCCCTTTATGATATAGTTGACAGTTTCAACTATTTTTATCAGTTATTGAATCTACCAATTATAGCCTGTACTCTTATTAATTTTTTTTTCATAATAAAGAAAAAGAAAAATGTGGGCCTTACAGCAACCGTTCGGTTTGAGCCGGAAGTATTGGTTAGAAGGTGATCAGTTCTTAGAGATGATGTTAGCGACCATCAGTTTGTTTGATCAACATTCAAAGGTCGCGAGTTAAAATGAAAAATTCTGCTTTTGGTATTGTTGTGGCTGCAAGAATGATATGTATAGAGTGTTAAAATTTTGATATAGAAAGCATATTTAGATGTGTGCTTTGTGATGTTAGAGGTGCTTTCCTTCCAGTTTTCACTTTTCACCTGTACAAATCAGACCTTAGGCATGCAATATATTGGATCATATAGATATATAACCCTCCACGTACGTCATTAAAAGGATCTCAAATGCCCACCTAAGCAAGAATTTAAGTCTAAGGTCACCTATGTTCTTTAGAGAGAGCTTCGCCGTTGACCATCAGTGTCAAAAACTCAAGCGGCATCGATTGAAGAAATTGACAAGCGACATCCCATGACAACGCTGGTGGCTAAAGTTCAGTTTCTCCTCCTCCACCAACCCCCTCTCCTCTTTCTTCTTCTTCGGCCACTTGAATCTGTGGAACTGGTCAATGCCCGATATGAGATATGAGATCGAGTTGCTGCACACTTCTGTGGATCCACAAGTATACAGTATCATAGGAAAAAAGATGAAGGTTGGGTTATTTCTGAATTTTTTAATGATGTACTATGTCTATTTTAGACTTTTAAATTTTTTCATAACCTTTTTTACCCTTTTAAAATGTTCCTTTTCTACTATAAACAGGTATATTTTGGTCATTATGTACCCATATACACAATTTTTTTACATATAACCTGTTTTGACAACCCGTTTCTACAGGATATATATATATGTATATATATAATCAATCTTCTTAGCCATCTTTTTCTTACAAGATATATCTTCTCTATATAGAGTACCTTCTCTATATAATCAATCTTTTTCTGTACGACTGTTTTATTAATGCAAATCTGTTCATGTTGGCCCATGTCCACCCGAACTCAGCTGAATGCTCTTCACTCATTGCTCTCATCATGAGCAACTGTCATCACCTTCTTTCTCTCTCTCTCTCTCTCTCTCTCTCTCTCTCTCTCTCTCTCTTTCTCTCTCACTCTCTCTGATTTGGCCTGATTTGTTTTTTTATTCTGAAACAGCTCTTAAGGTGGAAAGATTAACGGAAGATGTGGACTGAGAAAGAGTCATGCATGGAATATTCTTCTGTCAGATTTTTCTTTCTTTGACAAGTAGCCTAAACCAGTGTTGTTAGAGGTGCACACCTGCATGAGGTCTCTGTGCATCACCTAGAAGAACGCCTCAAAGCATCTGAGTGATGCATCATTGACCTAATTAAGGTGTGTGGCATGACGACCTAATTAAGGTGTGCGGCATATATATATATATATATATATATATATATATATATCTGTGTGTGTGTATATTGAAATCGGGCAGCTATTTTTGTGCTCGAATGGTTATTTTGTATCATTAAAAACTGCTGTAAAAGTTGTATTCGATCATTGCAAATGCATCTTTTGATGGATTTGAGGTGACAATCAGCTAGAAGACGTTGCTAGGTTCATTTGAGAACTCAAAGAAAACCTGTGCTGGGGACATCCAGCTACAGCTTGGTAGGGAAGAGCAGCGACCTTTTAGGACAGATTTGGAGTTTAAGAAAGCTGTGGCATATAGAGAAAAGTTGACGTCATTAATTGTTTTAGAGCTACAAAATAAATGGAGACATGCAAAACATGGTGTAACTTCACAAGAAACGGACCAAGTATTGAGGTCTTTTCAAGTATGACTATCAAAGCTAGTGCTATCTGGATGATAAAATCATGAAATATCGGGCCGAGAATGAACTGGTACAATTCAAATAGGTTGATTCAAACCAATTTTTACTTGTAAAATGAAAAAAAAAGTGTAAAATAGATGACAAGAAAACACCAAAGTACAAATTAAGAACAGCAACAAAACGACAATACATTCTTTGTCTTTCTCCTGGCCTTGCTTGTCTTCAATTTAGTTGGCCGAGAGAATTTGATTGTTGGTGGTGGTGGCCTTGTTTGTCTTCAATTTAGTTGATATAGTAGAGCCCATGTATCCCTTTCATATCCATCACCAAATCCTTTGGTGTTTCTGGAGAAAATAACGTGGCAATCAAGATATTTTGGTTAGTTTGCTAACCCATGGCTATTAGGAAATTTCTGTAACATAAAGCTGTGCTAGATTTTTCAACAAGAGGAAAATGTCTAATTCCTTTAAAGTGAAGTTGTAGATCCATGTGCCATCGTATTTGAAGTTGGCATACATGGTTTTGTATTTTCTGGTGGAAGATTTGGATCATTCCCAATTAAGTCTTCTTTCCTAAAGCTCGTTTCGTTTTTCACCACTTATTGCAAACCCTAAGGATGGAGCTTTTAGCTATCCTGAGGGATTTGTCGCTGTCGGATTGGTTCCTCTCTTCTTCTCTGCTGCTTCTATTTTCTTTTGTTTCATCCTTTTTTTTTTAAGTTGTACTGTAGCATCCATTACTCTTTGGATGCTTTTAGTTTTATTTAATACAAACTCTCTCTCTCTCTCTCTCTCTCTCTCTCTCTCTCTCTCTCTCTCTCTCTCTCTCTCTCTCTCTCTCTCTCTCTCTCTCTCTCTCTCTCTCTCTCTCTCTCTCTCTCTCGTGTGTGTGCATGTGCATATATATGTATATATAAATAACATACCACTTAGGTAAGGGACAGAAGCCAGGCCTATTAAAATTCCTTTTCTTTGTAATTTAGCACTATCTTAAAATATATTTGGTGGTAAACATACATTAAGTTAGTTATTTTTTATTTAATCAATATACCATAATAATTAAAAAAGGAATGGCACTTATAACATCAAAATTTTAATAGTTGAAAAAATACTTTTTTTTATAAAGGTAATTTGAACTTAAACATTGTTTAGATTAAATTAGTGTTTATAATGCAGACATTAGTAGATTCATATTTTGTTCAGAACACTTTTTAACACAAATATATGAGGTCTGTTCGTTTTTGTTTGTGATCAAAGTAGTGTGTGTGTGTATATATATATATATACATATATATGTAATGTAAGAGGTCTGTTGGTTTTTGTTTGTGATCAAAATAGTGTGTGTGTGTGTGTGTATATATATATATTGAATGGTGAACTGACTTTTTAGAGTTATTCAGCCATCTAATCATGGTTGTCTGATCTAACTTGATAGATAGTTAGGAGAAAAATAAAGAGAAAAAAGTGATATGTATTTTCATTATCTATTATTAGTAATATACACACACACATAATATATATATATATATAATTTTCAATGACAGTGCTATCTCTTTTATAACAAAAAATATTGAGAAAAGTCTTATCAATGTAAATTATTTGTTTCTATTCAATAGGGTGGTTCCCCTCTTTTTTGACTTCTCCACCACTAAAAGTGAAGTGTGGTGGAAGAAAGAAATAAGGTGACAGCTCCACGCGTTTTGAGTTCTTATGCACGTCTAGGGAGAGGGGGAGAGAGAGGGGTTGGGGGAGAGAGCATACAGAAAGATGGAATTCCTTCCGGCATTTGCTAGTGACGATCGGCAACCATGAAGATTCATGAGGACCATGGTGTAGGTACTCTGAATAGCATTAAAATAGGGAAGGGAAGCTGGTCGATCAAGGCACGTCTTTCAGATGTGGTTTCCTTAGCATATGTGTTTTCTATATGCTTTTGTGGTGATGCTGCTTTGTGTTGAAGTCAGTGATATACGTGAGAGACTTCCTTCATAGAAAAGGACGAAAAGTTGCAGAAACTTGTTCTTCTGCTTGAAGAGTCATATTTAGCACATGTTGAATCATATAAATTAGACTGTCAATTGCTTTTGATGTAACAGATTTGGATTTTTCTTGTTGCCATGGTATTAACAATTCCTGTCTTCAATAGCCACCATATTGCCATGGGAAGCACAATCTATCAAATTCACATAAGTATTTTAATTCGAGCCTTTCTATTCCACCTCTAAGTCTGTGTCTTTCCCACCAAGACAGGAACTTTAATATCAACGATGTCATATAATGTAAATTAATGGTTTCTATTCAACAGGGTCGTTCCTCTCCTTTTTTACTTGTCTACCACTGAAAGTGAAAGTGTGGTGGAAGAAAGAAACAAAGTAACAGCTCCATGCCCTTTGATTTCTCTTGCATGAAGAGAGAGAGAGAGAGAGAGAGAGAGAGTGTGTGTGTGAGAGAGAGAGAGAGAGAGCGAGAGATGGGAATTACATTTTTTGTTCTTATTTTAAATAGTAGTCTGCGCTGGCGAGTGGAAAAGGGAGACGAGTCTGATAAATCCTTAGATCTGTTTTAGCAAAAGAACTGAAGTATGCAACTTTAGTTTGAAAGCGGAGAGCGCTTTAGGACGTAGTGGATACTTCAGGTCCCTTTTTCAACAGTACCAAGGAGTAACCAGTCATTACATAATCAAGATGGTTGAAGTTTTCTTGGGAATAAGATGAATGGTGAATAAGTTTAACAACACTGTGATTGTTCTGATTCTCAAGATAGAAGGAGCTACAAGTGTACACCAGTAGCAACCTATTTCCCCATGTAAGTTCTTATATAAGGTCATTTCAAACGTGCTGGCTCTTAGAGAGGCTTTAGGCAACACAATCCCAATTGTTAAATAAATTTTTCGTTGACCTATTATAGCACCTGTTTGGATGGAGAGAAAGTAGGATAAAAGGAAAAGAATAGAAAGGGAAAGAAAGGATTTGGGTAGAAATGGAGAGGAAAGAAAATAGAATGAAACAAATTGTTATAAAAGCTTGTTTGAATAGAAAGAAAAAGAATTGTTCAATCTATGTTTGTTTAGACTACAGAAAGGAAAAGAAAGAAATAATTTGAGTTGGTTTACAATAATATCCCAAAGACTCTAGAACTTATTGTGCAAGTAAAATATTTTTGATTCAGTTATATGGCTAGATTCCAAGGGTCGCATGTCAATCTTTAAAAACCTATTTTACATGTAGCATAATGTTTATATATATATATGTGTGTGTGTGTGTGTGTGTGTGTGTTTGTTTCCCTTATATAAATTTTAAATAATTTATCACCTTAAAATCAACAATGAAAGATAAACTTTAGCAATAGAGGACTTACGATAGAGCAATAAATCAGGGTTTATCTATGCAACCGTTAACATGTGTGATGGCCTTCATCCAAGAAATCCATTTATTTCTTGCTTCATATTAATAGGGATCCTTAGATAACTTGATAAGATTTAATAATGGTTTCCATAAATTATTTCTTGCCATTCCCACTTGCATCTCATCAATCATTTCAAATTTTGATCGCAAATTGAAAATGTCATGCTATCGTTTAGTTGAGGGGCAGTCTGTTTAGTTTTAAACTTGAAGGGTCACTCATATGTAATAAAAGTCAATTACGTTTACATATGTAAATAAGGCAAAATTCGTAGGCTGGTGCGGGTAATTGCCCACACCAGCTACAATGTAACTCCACCACTGGAGACCACCTTGAGTTATGGATTACCTCTTCATGTTTCACCACATGGCACTTGTATTTGTCACTCGTCATGTGATAAAAATATTTTGGAGATAAATATTTCAATTTGTTTGACTATCTTGGAAGGCTTGAAGTGAATTGTGGTTGCTGGAAGAAAGGAACATGCATTTTGAGAGTGACTCTGGCACCATTAGTAGCCATTCCTTGGAATTTTCAATTTCTTTTGAATTTTGACAATGATGCTCTGAGCAGCAGTGATCGTCTGAGGAATTTGATGTGAAAGGATGGAGGCCTCATTGTGGTCTACTCCTTTTGAACATTGAAGAAGGTGAGCCTGCATATGCTGGTGAGGACATTCCACTTGAAGCGGATGAAGACAATGAAGCAAAATGAGTTTGAATGTTATAATGAAGATGAAGAAGATGAATAGATAGGTTGCATATTATAAATGTTTGATAATATGTTGTAAAAACAGTAAAAAGTTTATTGTAAAAGTCCTTAAGACCTCAAATTTTATCATGTTTAACATATCTTATCATTATGTCGCTAGATGAAGATTTGTGAATTTTTATTATGTGTGTAATATTGTGATGAGTTGTTTTATATAGGAAACATTTTCCTTGGTTTTATCATAATTTATCAATATTTTTTATTTTTTATTTGCGAATGCATTACAAAAATAAATTTACAATATGTTACCATACATGTAGCCTGATCGATAAGTGATACAATACCACTTTTACAATATTGTTTCTTTCTTCAAATTAAGTTTCCTACAGTTTCAAGTATTGTCTTATGGGATTGAACAACGACCAGGTGGCCAAATTTGTTCAACAGAATTAAGAGCCTCAAGAATTGAGCAGGGAAATAAAGCTGCTACTATCTGGGAGGTTGTTCCATGTGAAGAATTGATGAGTTTCATGGGGAGGAGGAGGAAATTTGGTGCAGAAGGCAAGAAATTGTAGATGCAAGGGGTGATATAAATCCAAGTTGTTTTCAAGTTGTAGTTCAAATAGAAATTATTTTTAATGATGATTAATTCTAACATTTAATTAAGAACTTTATTTTGATTTGCATGCTGAGAAGGCACAAAATGACAAGAAAATGTGGATGGAGCTGGACTTGGGCTAGCTAGATGATAAAATCTTGAAGGGTCTGGTAATTAATAGTCATCATTTTCTTTCTTAATAAGACCAGAAAAAATATGTTATCAATCAAACATTTTCATGATTTGGGTCAAATGACTCATAAATCCAGTGTTTCATTGGTCAATGTTTGCCATGAGCCAGACCCAACTAGCATTCAATCGACCATATTTTTTGTGTTAAGACTGAACCAATTTAAAAAATAAGTACACTCTATAGAGATCTTCCCTTGTGCCGGATGAGCAAGAGGGGTAATTCATCCTACCGCTCAACAAGAGGGGTATTTCATCCCTAGAGCCAATTCTGTGTCAGGTGTCCCATAGTTGCAGGTTCATTGAAATTCAACAGAATCAGCCTCTGTGATGGTAAATCCTAAATAATATGTACTTATTTCATTGTCAGAAAATAAATAATGAATCATGACTACTTTACGCATATAATTGAGCAAGGTCATCTGTAGACTTAGATAATGTTTGTTATTTGTTGGGTTAGGCATCTTCCCAAATAGAAAACATACTAGAAGCATCAAATAAAGCAATGCTAGTGGGAATATATATATGTGTGTGTGTGTGTGTGTGTGTGTTGAAATTAGGCAGCTTTCTGTGCTCGAATGGTTATTTTGTATTGTTAAAAACTGCCATAAAAGTTGGATTCCATAATTGAAAACCATGGTCAAGCAATTGATCGTTGCAAATGCATCTTTTGCGATGTTTTTTATCGACACCAAACAAACAAATAACCATCCAGCCGTGGAGGTTCATCTTTGAATCACTTGAATATTCAGAAATGATCACGCCAATCCATTGTTAATCGCCCATTTTAATTGCCCTTAAACATGTTTAAAGTCTGATTACATTCGTTTATTTTCCAGTCAACCTTGTACAATAGATGGATCATATGAATATCACATCAAAGGATGTAGGATGGCCCAGCAAAGCAAAATTACTATGATCTTTCAAAAAATTGATTCCTCATGACATGAATAATTTCATGCTAGCCCGCCAACTTGTGATCTCAACCACTTCTTTAGTGGTGGAGCCAAGACTTTTTGGCTGAAGGGCATGTGTGTCACCGACCTGGGTCTGATGTGGGGAGTATGATGTGACAGCAGCTAGGTCCAGCATCATCGCAACAATACTGATGTGGGGCAATGGTGCACAGCAACCCACACTTCGCTTCAATACTTCCCTTCTTACAGCATGTTCACTGCTTACTGTGGTTACCTTTGGAAGACGTTAAGATGTCTCTCTTATTGATCAAATGGTGATTGGAATTCTTCAACGCAAGAATATTCAAACGCTATTACTCAAAATTGCTTGGATTGTGGATAAGGGTGCAGAAAACACAAAAAGTTGCATGCAATCCCCGGTAAATGATGCAAGAACTTGTTACATCACTAGCTAATGTCACCAGCCACAATAAGTCCCCTGGCAAAATGTTCCAATCTTGGTGTCTATAAATTATGACATAGAAAGTGGATTAATTACTGTCATTTGTATATTTAATTACCTATTTGATATCTCATGAAAAGAACGAGGGGCTCTCTCGACAGTTTCTGAATGCAAAAAACCTATTTGATTTCACAAGCAGTGGCTGCCGGAAGTTCATGCAGCGCAATTACATTATTATACAAAATTTTTCGTTAGGTACTGGAAAACTATATATTTTGAACTTAGAACATGGTAACTCCTTAACTTGATTGCAAGATAAGCTAAGCAAGGTAATAATCAATCACCAAAATATGGAGTACATCACTAACTTGTGGAGTTTGGTGCATGTTGGATGGAGAGTCTATGCTTCACGCCTTCAAACTAAGCAGAGACCAAAAATCACCAAAATGGTTTCCAGCTAGAGATCAAGCTGAAGAAAAGAAGAACCCTAAAGGGGTAGTGGAAAAGCCAAATTTCTGACTGGGGGGTTAGTATTAAAAAAAAAAAGAAGTATCAATGACTGGTACGGGAAATTGCTTACAAAATCTGCAACACGGCTCCACTACTATTAAGGAGTCATTTGGCAGCAGGGACACTCATACAATTTTCATAATAAGAACAACCCCTAAATAGGTAGACAAAATGGGGGATGCTTAGCAGAAGTCTAACCGAGTGTGAGTGACTATACACAATTTCCGTGGATCTCTTTCCTCCAATGAAAAAGATTGAAAACCAGAAAGTGACAAAACAGAACACGTAACAACTACGAACCATGAAGAAGAGAAAACAGATCTATTTAGATGGGTGCTTTATGTTACTTCATGCCTAAGAAGGTACGGTCCTTCCAGTTTTCACTTTTAACCTATACAAATCAGACCTTAGACATGCAATATATTGGATCATATAGATATGTAGCCCTCCACATACGTCATCAAAAGTATATCAGATGCCCACCTAAGCAAAAAATTAAGTCTAAGATGTCTGAGAAAACTTGTTCCTGTAGATAGATAAGCAAATGCTACTCCATCAATTTGATGGGGTTGGGGTACTTTTGAATTTTTTAATAAAATGATGTTTATTTTAGACTTTTTAACTCTTTCATAATATCTTTCATATATATATATATATATCCTCTTCTTTGAAGATGTGTTTTCTATAATACCTTTTCTTGGACCAGATACTCTCCTTTCATTATGGCTGTTACATTGATACTAATATGTTCGTGTTATCCCATGTTCACCTCAACTCTAAACCTGGTTATATATGTGTCATACTAATGGAAAAAAAATTTTGTGCGCTGGTTATGATGAAAATAGTTCCAATTCACAAAAAAAAAAAATGGGAAGACAAAAGTCTAAGTAAAAAAAAAACTATAAAGGACATACCTTTTAAAAATTACTAAAATGTCCCCTTGCTCTTGGGTATGTAAGTTGGGTACCCTTAACTGGGCACTCAACTCAATCTACCAGAACTCAGCTGAACGCTCTCCACTCATTGCCTCTTCATGGGCAACTGTCACCACCCTTTCTCTCTCTCTCTCTTTCACTTTCTGATTTAGCCTGATTTGTTTCTTTATTCTAAAACAGTTCTTAAGGATGGTGGAATGATTAACAGATGATGTGGGCTATTAGAGAGAGAGACATACATGGAATATTGTTGTGTCAGATTTCCATTGCATCCATCGATCACATTTTTCTTCCTTTGACAAGTAGCCTAAACCATTGCATCCGGCGTTGTTAGCCGACGTGAGGTCTGTGTGCATGACCTAGAAGAACGCCTCAGTAGGAAGCATATAAATATTAAACATGAATCAAGACGAAGTTGCATGGTGGGTCCGGCCATCTGAAGAGCACGGCTGGGCCGTCGATGGATCGAGCCCAGTTTCTTGGACTGGCCTGCCCTGATTGCGTTTTGAGAAATCCAGGACTTGTCAAACACGATGAGGAGCCATTGACTCCACAGTTTTTCCAAAGGAAAAGAACCGACCTCATCGGTTCGCAGTTAAATGGGTCGCCGCAAAACACAGTTACTCATCGGTGGCGAAGCTAGATGGTCAGTGCTGACAGGCAGGCCCTTCAGAAAATCAGTGGCCGAGGGATGCCATATGCTAATCAGCAAAATAGCTACGGAGCTTTAGCAAGTAAACTAGAAATTTTTGTGTGCCTGTGTGGGAAATTGCCCAGCCAAGCCACATGTTCCTGCATCATTCTTGATAAATAGGAGTTGCCTATTGTGATACTTATCATTCCTCCTTAATGGTATTTTAATTCTTCGTAATCTCACATTCTGTTTTTCTCTTGTAAAAGTTGGTTGGAATCACCCGATTTGAATTGTAGGGGCTTGGCTTGGGTTGATCCAAAGTGTTATACAAATCGGCTAATATTTACTTATGTTTACTTAGAAGAAACTCTCTTCTTCATAAAACCACCAAGGTGGACGTACTGTACATCGTTCAACTCGAATGTTGTTGTTGCCATGGTTTGCAGACAAGAGAAATAACACACTAGAATGTGACAGCGGCCACAAAATTCAAACCTTGAATTCCTTGGATATGAACTGCCTTGCAGCCCAGTTGCCCTATGTGCTTTGAGGCAATCAGCCAATCTTTATTCAAGTGATTCGGAATGAAGCATGATTTAGCCAATTCATCGCCAATCGCCCATTTGAAAAGACGCAGATGTGCTTACGGGTTTCTTTCAGTTTCCACTTGATTTTACATCTCATTCAGATAAATTTCCAAAATATTGACAAAGTAGCTCCCAGCTTGATCTCACTCTCAAACTGCAGGCACACACGGACCATCTACAGTCCTGCATCTGCAGTTTGGCATTGTTTCAAAGAAGGCATCTGCAGTTTAACCCAACCTGGGGATGTCAAAGAGTTGGGTTAGGTCCGAGCAAGCTGGCTCTCACCTAAATGAATGTGAGTGAACCGGATCTGGAATAGCATTAGGCTGGACCAAGGCTTGACAAAGCCATGCTTGGGCTGACCCAAAGCCTTTATTGGCAGTCCAAGCCTGTTCTGTTTAGTTATTGGGCCAGGGCCTGACCATCAACTTCATGTTTATCTTGTACTCAACCCGATATCTATCGTTATTTGAAACTCTTCACTTTTCATTTTCTAATTTTTTGGAAACCATTGGGAATATGTCAAGAGTTTGTATGGGAGTCCACCACTGGCATCATTGCAAAGAATGTGGAAAAAAAAAGTATAAAGGTATGTATTTGGGCCAAGTCGAGCCCCCAATACCCAACCCAGGCCAGCTATCCCAGCGAGTTTTTTTATCTGGCCAGTAGGTCAAATGGTCCCAATTGTCCATCTGGTGCCTGGCCCAGTGCCTACCCTTAGAGTCAAGTCATAGTGTTTTGGCAGCATATATACAGGACTTTTGCTACGAAGTTCCCACTGATCTTGTGTGTGAGAGGTTTGCCATCACTGAGAACTTACTTGTTAGCTAATTAATATTTTTGGGTGATGCATTTGAAAGAGGCCTAGCTTAAAACCGAACATGGAATCTTTTGCACCATTTAGATATGATAAAAGCCATTTTGTGCGTGAGTTTATAGTAATCTAATTAAAATATCATTAGGCACCATACAATGGCGCTACTTAGTCTTCACCTATAAAAATTAAAACTACTTAAGATATTACAGGTACTTTTATATGGGAGAATTCTAGGATGTTGAATGCCCAGTGTTTGTTAGGTAATTAAAAAGTCAAAAATCTATGGTTGAAAGCACTACAAACTGTTGTTGAAATCACGATAAACTATTATAAAAACAAATTACCACAAACCATAAACTGTTGCTAATACCCCTACAGTGTCTATATTTTAGCAAATAATGTTTTATTTTAAGCTATATGACAATATCTAGCATCCGTCAAACTTGAATCCACACACACACATATATTCAAATTTGTCATTTCTTAGATCTTGTCTTATTACTAAAAATAAAGATCGGTCGCTAAAGCATGCAGCTGTATTAGCAACAGTGTATCAAATAGTTCCTATTTATGGCACTTTTTTTAATGGTTTATGGGTTTATCAGTGACATATTTTAAATCTATTAGTCATCCAACATCCTGCAGATTAAAATGAATATATATACATATATATATATATATATATATATATATATATATATATATATTTGTTTATTTAATATGTATTTATCTGTATTTATAATTATATTTATCACTAGGAACCTTATTTTTCTAAGGAGTATGTTAACTTGTCAACCTTCTTCCTTCAACTATTCATTGAGGTTCTTCGTTCTTGAAAACAGTAATATTCAAAAAAATATTGTTCTTACCACTTTTGTCTGTATTGCTAAAAATAACGTAGACCACAAAAATGCATGGGAGCCCCAACCCTGTGATGTATACCTTGTCCCTTCAATGGGGGCCCGAAATGCTACACTTTCCTTGGCGAGGAATCATTCTGATGCAATCGGGCTGGGTTTCTCCTTCCATTAATGATGAAAAATAATATAAAGAAAAAAAATCAACAGAATAAACACAATTAAGAACTGGCCTCTAACTAAGCCTCAACACAATTAAGAACTGTCTGGTTAACTTGTGAAATGTGTTGGGGTCTGCTAAACAGGTGAAACTGCCGACAAGCATTCACATCCTGCAATCAAACCTAGTTGAAATGTTTTGGAAAACTTCTGCCTGTATGACAAGACAAAAATTTTAGAAAAGAAAGTTGGCCGTATGCCCAACTATTTCTTCTCGAATACCACCATACAACCTATATACTTAAACCTATGAGAGAATAGGCTGGTAGGCAGTTGTTTTGAGTTATCGAAGCAGCAACTTCATGTGCTATAAAAAGAAGACATTGATACATCTATATATAGAGAGTTTCTCATGCAGCTTTACATTAGTACATCACTAGAAGTCCAATCCTACTGGGTCATCATTGATACTGGCAGCAGCCTCATATGGACATTGTATGTTCCTTACTACGACTTTACCTGCCAAATGAAGCCCACATTAAAGCCACTTCAGTCCTTCACATACCATAACCGGAGATGCACCACTAGCTTCTGGTCTGCTTGTGACGACAACCAACTTCGTAGCGTCAAGTCCTCAAATGGTGACGGGTCTGTTGTAGAAGGGTCCCTTGGTCTCGAAAGATTTTGGTTTGAGGATGGCACTGATGGCACCATCAAGCTTCTGACAATCGCCTTTGGTTGCGTTCATAAAGAAAATAATGTTGATTTCAAAAATCTTGTAGATCCTAGTCTTGTTGGCCTCGGCCAGGATCTCTTTCATTTGTTAGTCACATCTGCTTCTTTATTAACCATAAATTTGCTTACGGTCTTCCTCTCCATAGCAAGAAAAATAATGTCATTGAGTAGATCAAATTCTGTGAGGAGGTAGAGTTCTTCGGAACCCAAGAGGTTCAACAGACAATGGAAGCAAATGCATCTCAAGGCACTTTCTATACACTCACACTAGATTACATAAATGTGGGGAACAACAGACTCAACATATAGTTTGGAGGGGAACGGATGGCAACATGGTTGGGATATGCTGGATCAATCATGATAGACTCCGGTACCACGCTGACTATCTTGCCAAAGATGTGTATGATCAAGTGGCAAACGCGGTGGCTAATGTCACAAACCATAAACGCTTCTATCATCCTAACCAAGATTATTTGTGTTATAATGTAGAGAATAATGGTGATCCATATTAAGTATTGCTGGAGATGACCTTTCATTCCACCAACGCAGACATGAAGCTGCCACCTTCAAATATCTTTTGGATGTATAGAAGTGTGACAGCTAGCTTAGCGATTTTCAGGGATTGTTTTCCAGCAGAACATGCATGTGAAATATGATTTGGGGAAGGGGCTGCTTTCTTTTGCACCAATTGAATGTACTCAGGGGTAAAGGTGTATACATATATATATATATATATATATATGTATGTATATATTTGTGATGATCTACGTGTTTCTCTGTACTAGTCTATAATTGGCAGCATTGGACGCTGCTTATATTTTATGTCCAGATTGTCATGTGGTTGATGGTGTTATTTTTTCATGTTGAATAAATATAGGTATCTTGTTTTAAACTTGTTTTCCCCTCCGTTTAAGTTTAAAGCTTAACTTAGATATGTCTGCGCGAGTATGAACATTAACTATGGCTTTAATTTGACAGTCGCTAATACTGGCAATTCTGTCGATAATAAGTAATCGCGATAGTCAAAACTCCACCAACACAAGTCCCGTTGCCCAAACGATTGCCGATGAAAATGGCCATTTTGTCTTTGTTGTGTTTGTTGCAACATTAGTTGCTTTAAGTTAGCATAACAGCCATGGAATGTGCCTACACCTTATTGTAACTTTGACGATGGAATTTTCGGTCCCATAACACGATGTGTTCTGTGATGGTTATATAAGTCGCTTAACTTCACAATGTATTTTAACTTTGCGACTAACAATGCTAAGCTTCCATCAACAATGATGGTTGTTGTAGCTTGCACAGTGTACTGGTTAGCGACATATTTTCGAGTCCCTTACACATGTTTGGAACGCATTTAGTACACAACAACATATTATTGGGTCCCTGACACATGTATGGGACGGATTTAGTACACAACAACATATTTTCAAGTTGCTGACACATGTTTGGAACAGATTTTGGGATCACTGAAGAATATTAAACGAGTGCATGTGCAGCTAAAATTTGGAACATATGGTACCTGCTCAGCGTTTAATTCATTGGGATTGGGGCTACAGCCTTTGGTGGAGTCATACGTGGGCTGGTGTAGGCAGTTACCCAAATGGTCCTACCAAATTTCTTTATTTTCATTTTTACATAAGTTTTCAACTACTTGCTTCTTTATATGCACCAGTGGCCCTATAGCTATAAGATTCTTTAAATTAGTGCCCCTAAGTCCAACATTCCTAACTCTAGCTGCCACTAACCATGGTTGGAGGTGGAACTAGCTAGATGATAAAATAATGAAGTTTCTGATAATTGATTGTACTAAGTTTTTTCTTAATCATGTAATAAATATGTTACCAATTGGCAGCTTCGCTGTTGACCGTCAGTGTCGAAAACTCAAGCAGCATCGATTGAAGAAATCAACAAGCAACATCCCATGACAATGCTGGTGGCTAAAGTTCAGTTTCTCCTCCTCCACCACGTTTCTCTCCTCATTCTTCTTGACTTTTATTTGAATCCCTTGAATATTCAGGAATGACCCGGCCAATCCAGTTTTCAGTCGACCTGATCGGATCATATGAAAATCCCATCAAAGGATCTGTAATGGCCCACCAAGCAGGAAAGTTGCCATGATCTTTGAGAAAATTAATTTCTCACTACATGGATAAGCTCGCCCTAACCCGTCAACTTGTAACCTCAACCTCATCTTTAGTGGCAGTAACCAAATTTTTTTACTGAACATCGCTTGAGTCACCAACCTGAGTTTGATAGTGCCCATGTGGGCACTATGATGTGAGTGGAACTGAGTCCAGCTTTATCACAATATAATTTTTGACTAACTGGTATGGGTAAATATGGTGCACACCGACCCACCCTTGGCTCTGCTACTGCCCTTCTTACAACATAGTCCCCTCACAAAATGTTACAATGTCAGCTGGTGTCTAGAAATTAGTGACATAGACAGTCAATTAAATTATTTATTTAATTACCTATTTGACATTTCAATAAAGCGAGGGGCTCCCTCGGCAGTTCCCCAGCAAAAAATTACCTACTTGATATCACTAGCAGTGGCTGCCGGATGGGCATGCAGACCAATTACATTTTTATAGTTGAACATATATGTTAGGTATGGGAAAACTATATATGTTACACTTAGAACATGATAACTCAAACACAACGAGCAGCCACTCATTTATTTCCATTATTTGGTTTGACAAGTAGCGACTGGCCGAACACGACGAGCAGCCACTCATGTATTTTCAACATTTAGTTTTCCAAAGAAAGACCAGCCTGATCCGTTCGGTGTCCTTTTACCGGACCGGGCACAAACCCTGTACTGACTGACACGAACCAATATCATTGGACATGGTAGGGGTGTAAAAAAGGAGGAACAGGCCATCGCCGAAAAAAACTCATGGGACTAGGAATAAGATTATTTAATAAAATAAAGAACTCTGCATGCCAAGGCAATTATAATTTGATCAAATGTAGAGCCGTGCTAGATTTGTTAACAAGAGGCAAATGTCTGATTCCTTTTACTGAAGTTGTAGATCCATTTTCCATCTGTGTTTGTGTTTTACTGACCTTTTACATGGGTCGCCGGCCCTTCGCAAGTCTAAGTGACGACGATTTCTTTCATACATGGTTATGGTTATGTATCTTCTGGTGAAAGATTTGGATCATTCCCAATGAAGTCTTCTTTCCTAATGCACATTTTAATTTCGACCATTTATTGCAAACCTTCTGAAGGGAGATTTGTAGCTATCGTGAAGGCTTTCTGGCTGTCGGATTGGTTCCTCGCTTCTTCTATACTGCTTGTTCTCTATTTCCTTTTGTTTTTCCATTACTCTTTAGTTTCATTTAATACAAGCTCTCTCTCTCTCTCTCTCTCTCTCTTGTGTGTGCCTATGAATATATATATTTATACATAAAAGATGATAAAAAAACATACCACTTAGGTAAGGGATGGAAGCCAGGCCTATTAAATTTTTTTTGTAATTTAGCAGTAACTTCAAATATATTTGATGATAAACATACACTAAGTTTGTTATTTTTTATTTTATTAATATACCATAATAATTAAAAAAGAAATGGCTATTATAACATGAAAATTTTAATAGTAGAAAAAAACACTTCTTTTTATAAAAGTAATTTGAACTTGAACATTATTTAGATTAAATTAGTGTTTATAATGAACAAATTAGGAGATTCACATTTTGTTCAAAACACCCTTTAACACAAATATAAGAGGTCTGTTGGTTTTTGTTTGTGACCGAAGTAGTGCGAGTATGTATATATACATATATATATATATATATATATATATATAAAATTTTCAATGACATTGCTATCGCTTTTATAAGGACCGTGGTGTAGGTACAGTGAATAGCATTAAAATTGGGAAGGGGAAGTTGGTTGATCAAACCAAGGCATCTTTCAAATGTGGTTTCATTAGCATATCAGTCTTCTATATGGTTTTGTGGTGATGCTGATCTATGTTGAAGTCGATGATATATGTGAGAGACTTCCTACATAAAAGCGGACCGAAAGTTGTGGAAACTCGTTCTTCTGCTTGAAGAGTCATATTTAGCACTTCTTGAACCATAATAAAAAGATGGTCAATTGCCTTTGATGTAACAGATTTCGATTTTTTTGTTTTCATGTTATTCAAAATTCATGTTCTTCCATAGTCACCATATTGCCATGGGAACACAGTCTTCCAACTCCACATAAGTATTTTGATTTGAGCCTTTTTATTCCACCTCCACGTCTGCGTCTCTGCCACCAACTCTGGAACGATAATATCAACGATGATAGAACTGTCATGTCATGTAAACTAATGGTTCCTATTCAACAGGGTGGTTCCTCTCTTTTTTGACTTGTCTACCACCGGAAGTGAAAATATGGTGGAAGAAAGAAACAAAGAAACAGCTCCATGCCATTTGAGTTCTCTTGCATGTATAGAGATAGAGAAAGAGATGGGTATTACATGTTTTATTCTTATTTTAAATAGTAGTCTGCACTGGCAAGTGGGAGAAAGAGATGAGCTTATGGGCACCCCCAAGTAATTTTATAGGAAATATGTAGTTTTATAGGAAATGAAACATGGATTAAACAATGCGCCAACCTGTTAAGCCCAAAGAAAAAAGACACAAAAATACAATTGGCATCATAGATGGCTCATTTTTTGAAATTATTGGGTTGTACAAAAGGGTAGATTGTTGTGGTAGAAACTTTTGGTAAAATGGATTTAGGTCAAGGATTCATGACTTACCCATTGAGTGACTTTCGCACTAGATATTTCCAAAATGAGTACTACCATGTCCGGATTCAATAGATATGTTGTTATTCCAGGCTTCCTTATCCTTTTAAGGGAAGGTCTATGGTAAAGAAAATCCAATGCCTTTTTGGTCCATTTTTTGAAATTGGAAACAAAAGCAAGACCTAGAAATGAAATGTTTTTTCTTTCTTTGTCCATCCTTTCTCACTTTTCTCCTTTCTAGCCATCATCCAAAGCATTTGGATGATGAATTTTTGCCAACCAAACATATTTTTCAAAAATGTGGACTAGTGTGTGGGCCTCTTTGAAGTAGTTTTTTTGCGGGAAGGAGGCCACAAGGGTTCTACCCATCTGATGGAGGCGACTCATAAAAATCAGTATGGCCTTTAAAAGTTGACCATAAGTCTCATAACACTTGTTGAGAGCAGCTAGCAGGAGTACAGGCAGGTATAGGTTAAGTGTCGCTATACTGATGCATAATTTTTTTTATACGTCAATATGGTTAATGATTAAAATAACTTTAATTCACATTACAAAAAAATTATAAAGACAAAATTGAAAATAGAAAAAAGTAAAAAGACTAAGGAGAATATTTTTAATAAATTTCTAAAATATTCTTCTCTCCTTTGATGGACACATAACTTTCTATCGTTAAGTATTGGTAATTACATAAATTAAAAGCTTTTTATTTTTATATTAATATTTTTGAACAAATTTTCTCATTCTTTAAAAATTGAAAAATTTATACCTAGTGTCCTTTATCTAGAATTTTGATCTTCTGTCTGGGCGCCTAACCCCCTATGCCGAAGATAATTGAATAAAGCAGTTAAGTGGGATTGCTTCTGCCTGCCCATAGGTCTGATATGTAGACCAGCAAGCGCGAAATATTGCAGATAAAACTTTCTCTTAATGGCTTCACTCATTGACATGGAAGTCAAGGTTGGCGCCTGCTTGACTTTGTGCTTCATAATGTTCTGCCAAGGTCGGCTTGTTCTTTCAACATCAACCACGAGTCAAAGCCGATCAACATCCGAAACCCGGAGCCATGTGTAGGGGCCAGCTGCAATCATAAAGGCCGTGGAGGCTCAATTGTTGGTAAATGATCACCATGAGCCAAACCCAACTAGCATTCAGTCAACCTTATTTTTTGTGTTAAGACTGAACCAATTAAAAAAATAAGAACACTCTATAGACATCTTCCCTAGCATCAAGTGAGCAAGAGGGGTATTTCATCTACTGCTCAACAAGATGGCTGAAACCTTAGCCTTACCTCCATTTCCCTAGAGCCTATTCTGTATCAGGTGTCCCACAATTGCAGGTTCATTCAAATTCAACAGAATCAGTTTCTATGATGGTAAATCCTAAAACAAATGTACTTGTTCCGGCTTCGGAAATAATTGTGCAAAGGTCATCTGTAGACATAGATAATGTTTGTTACTTGTAGGGTCAGGTTAGACACCTTTCCAGATAGAAAACATACTAAGCATCAAACAAATCAATGCTAGAGGGAATATATATATATATATATATATATATATATATATATATATATCTGTGTGTGTGTGTGTGTATTGGAATCACAGCTGTTTCTATGCTCGGTTGGTTATTTTGTGTTGTTAAAAACTGCCATGAAAGTTGTATTCCATCATTGAAAACCATGGTCAAGCAATTGATCATTTCAAATGCATCTTTTGCAATGGTTTTTATCAACACCAAACAAAAAAATAACCATCCAGCCATGGAGGTTCGTATGATGAAATTCGTCTATTTTCCAGTCAACCTTCTAGAATAGATGGATCGTATGAATATCCCATCAAAAAATTGATTTCTCATGACATGAATAAGCTCATGCTAACCCGCCAACTTGTGATCTCAACCCGTTTTTTAGTGGTGGAGCCAAGACTTTTTGGCTGGAGGGCACGTGAGTCACATCAAACGTGGGCACTCTTATGTGACAGCAACTGGGTCCAGCATCATCACAATATATTTTTGACTGACTGGTATAGGCAATGGTGCACAGCAACCCACACTTAGCTTCAATACTTTCCCTCTTACAGCATGTTCAACGCTTACTATGGGTTACCTAAGGGATACGTTAAGATGTCTCTGTTCTTGATCAATTTGTGATTGGAATTCTTCAACACAAGAATATTCAAACGTTATTACTTAGCATTGCTTGGAATTTGGAGACGGGTGCAGAAACAAAAAAGTTGCGTGCAATCCCTGGTAAATGATGCAAGAACTTGTTACATTACTAGCTAATGTCACCAGCCACTATAAGTCCCCCTCGGCAAAATGTTCCAATCTTGGTGTCTGTAAATTATGACATCAACAGTGGATTAATTACTGCCATTGAGAGAAAAGATAAGCACCTAAGCTCAAGAACCAAGCACTCGTGCATCCACTTGCATCACAACAGAACACTTGCACGTGATGACAAAACTTCATGAGAGCTAATTATTTTATGGAAAGAACAACTGACTGCATTTGGCTTTATTAACAGATATCCAGGTATCCTTGAGAACAATGCCATTTTTGAGGTTACCAAAACCATCTGTTGGACATCACAATTAGCTAACAACTATGAGTAGTAAACTCTCTAGTTCACCACATTGGCTGTTTGATGGAGATATACAATTGTGAGAAACCAACGACAAAATTGGGAAAGTAGACATAAGCTTGCAAGAATTTAAAGGGAAGTTAATAAAATTGCATGTCCATCTACTTCTGTGGATGAGGAGCTCGCACGGCAGCCACCTCTACTTCTGCTCGGGAATGCGTTGAAGAAGAACAGTCCGTCGGCCGTTTGCTTCGATCCACCTCCTAGTAGGGAAAACCAGTGGAGGGTTTGTGGGTAATGCAGGGTTGCTAAGCCGAAGAATAGAGAATGGAGGAGGAAGAAGAATGGAGGCGCAGGAAGCGCGGATGAAGACGAAGTTGTGCTTCAATCAAAAACCTTATCCAAATATTATTATCATCATAGGGTTTATTACATCCTAGAGACATTATAATAGCACGAATCGGGTCGGTCTAAGTCTCGACTACCACTGCTGGAAGTGGGAAACAGCTATCACCGCTATAGTTCTACGCCGGCGATGGCAAGCACGGCTCCGCTATAGCTCTATGCCGGCGTTTTCAACCACCGCTGCAGGTCTCAAACAAGTCACCTCCATAGTTATTCAATGCCGGTGAAAGAGCTGTCACCACTATAGCTCAATTCCGGCGATCGCAACCACCACTGGAGGTCACAAACAAATGTCACCGCTGTAGTTCTATCCTGGCGAAGGAAACCACCTTTGGCACCGCTATAGCTCTCCGGCGATCCAACCACCACGGGGGGTCAAAAACAAGTGTCACCGCTAAAGTTCTGTGCCGGCGATCGAAACCACCGCTGGAGGTCGCAAACAAGTGTCACCGCTATAGCTCTATTGCGGCGATCGAAACCACCGCTGGAAGTCGCACAGTGTCACCGCTATAGCTCTATTCCGGCAATTGTAACCACCACTGGAGGTCGACAACATCTGTCACCGCTATAGCTGTATCCCGGCGATCGAAACCACCGCTGGAGGAGTCGGCAGCACCTGTCACCACTGTAGTTCTCTATTCCGGCGATCGAAACAACCGCCATTTAATTTGCCGAATTAGTTTTTGATGTGTTGAACACTTTTTTTCGCGTTTAGGTTGGTTTAAAGACGACAAGTTGACAAAAGTTTTGCAAATGGTTCGATTTAAACTATGCAGTGGGTTTTGTAAAATCATAAGGTAAGGTAGACGATAATGACAATAGTGGGATTGGACTCTATTAGACTCTGAGTGTAATGTTGTCCGCCAAACTTTGATTAGCTTTGTGTCTTGGTCACATGAAGAATCTACGAAATGATCATTTTCCAAAAAAAATACATCACAAGGGACGAGTGAGGTTTGAATGATTTGAGATGCTTGACTACTAAGGGGTAATCACTACTTCCATAGCTCACTCTCCTAAATTAAAACTACTTTAGGGCTGAGAGTGAGGTTTGAATGATTTGAGATGCTTTTAATCAGGTTTAGGATCAAATGGAACAAACAGCACGCCAAGATTTCTCTGCCTAAGCATATACATAAAAAAAAGGTCCAAAGTAATGTCCCAATCAAACTTAGTAGAAATGTTACCAACTGCCAATAAGCCTCAAAAGGAGACCGTCTACAGGAGAACAAAGACACTTTGCACGAAAATATAATGCTTTTTAATCATAACAACCAAGCATCAGTCTTCCACCATGCCTCAACCAACCATGATGTGATTTTTTCTACATTAAGTGGAACAAAAAGTGTATCTCAAAAGCCTAGAACTGAAAAAGCATGTGAAGGTTGCTGTCAATTCACAAAGGGGGAAAAGATCAAAAGGCCAATTGGATATATCCTATAACATGGCTCCGCTCCAAACCAAAGCAACCTTGAGACCTGAATAACAATTATTGTTTTTACATGTAGATACAATATAGAGGTACAAAGGCATAAAGGAAAGCGATACATTTCCACTGATACATTTCCACTTCTTATCATCGTTGTAGCCTACAAAAAAGAGCATGTCATAAATCCAAACCCTCCTCCCACGTCAGTCTTGGGAGGCATATTATAGATTCTACACATCATCGCACTAGTCGAATATCATAAAACTATATTCTCTCTTGCCCAGAGAAGTGCAGGCACTTCTCTCAACAGTTTGCATATGTAAACATCAAACTTTTCAAGCTTCAAAACATGGAACTAAAGGTTCAAAAGCGAGCCACTTTAGTTCCTGGTCAGGACAAATAAATAATGACCAATTCAGATGTCTATAGCTAGAATACCAAACAGAAAAAGAATAGACAGTAGGAGGGCACCAGAATTTCCCCATGCCAGTTTCGGAGTTGAGCATCGTTATCAGCCTAAGAACACTAAGAAGATGCTGAATAAGCCAAACATTATCGAAGCTTTTCTGCAACGCACTACTACACCCTTAAACCATTAAATAGAGTAATATGTCAATGAATTGTACATATACACATTAGCGAATGATAAATTAGCAAGGAACATTTTATCAATGAAATACACATTCACACAAACATGCAAGCACATATTAGTTCCCCAAGGCAATATATATATTTGCATTGATTAGTACATTAATTTTTCACCAGGGTATATTGAACTCATTATGCATGAAGAAATATTTGAGTAGGAAAAGTACTTGGTATGTGGAAATGGTTCCCTATATTTCTTCTCTTGGTGGGATCTAAATCTGTTACTTGAAATGTGATGAATGGAGAGCTTGCTAAGTTCTATGGAGGATGCTTTACTCAAGTAAATGCTAATACAGCACCACATTGAGCTAAATCTATGGCGACATGTGCAATGCATTGGAGATTGCCTTCAATTAGGCTCATGCAAAGTGCAGATTTTCTTTGTTCTAAAGAAAATCGTAAACCTGCAAAGCTCAGGAGCCAAGTTTGGAACCATGTAAAATTAAAGGAATGGTAGTTACATGGCACAGAGATTGTGGAACGCAAAAGCGTTACCAAGAGCTAACTGGTTGTGTTTGTTTGTAGTTATTAACGTCAACCTGCTGATGCCAAACTTCAACACGTAGGGTCTTCCATTGTTTCTGTGTTTAAGTTCTGTGGAGGGCTTGTGAAGATCTATCTCACTTTCTTTTCTCATATACTAATGCTATGAACATTTAGCAATACATCTATTCATGGCTTGGAGTTGATAAATTCCATACATCAGACTTTTTCTCTGTCTGGAACTGGTGGTGGAGGAAGAGGTTCTCATGTAAAGAATCCGGATGGTGTTGGCTTGCCTGCTTCAATATCACAATCTGGAATCTATGGTGTTTCAAAAATCAGGCTGTGCATAAAGAGGTGGTTAAGCTAGCTGAGATTGCTAAGAGGGAAGTTTGACACTCATGTTGTGAGGTATTCTATAAACAAGAATGAGGACAATATGTAAAACAGGCGATAAATATCTAGCTGCAAACCATAATTTTCAGTCATTTTTGGCATTGTCAGAGTAAAGATGAGTGTTTGACAAGTCCTGGATTTCTCAAAACGCAATCAGGGCAGGCCAGTCCATGAAACTGGGCTCGATCCATCGACGGTCCAGCCGTGCTCTTCAGATGGCCGGACCCACCATGCAACTTCTTCTTGATTGATGTTTAATATTGATATGCTTCCTACTGAGGCATTCTTCTAGGTCATGCACACAGACCTCACGTCGGATAACAATGCCGGATGCAATGGTTTAGGCTGCTTGTCAAAGGAAGAAAAATGTGACCCATGGATGCAATGGAAATCTGACACAAGAATATTCCATGCATGTCTCTCTATCTAATGGCCCACATCGTCCATTAATCTTTCCACCATCCTTAAGAGCTGTTTTAGAATAAAGAAACAAATCAGGCTAAATCAGAAAGCGAGAGAGAGAGAGAGAGAGAAAGGGTGGTGACAGTTGCTCATGAAGAGGCAGTGAGTGGAGAGCATTCAGCTGAGTTTGGGTAGATTGAGTTGAGTGCCCGGTTAAGGGTACCCAACGTACATACCCAAGAGTAAGGGGACATTTTAGTAATTTTCAAAAGGTATGTCCTTTATAGTTTTTTTTTTGACTTCCACTTTTGTCTTCCCAATTTTTTTTTTGGTGTGAATTGGCACTATTTTCATCATAACCAGCGCACAAAATTTTTTTTGCATTAGTATGACACATATATAACCAGGTTTAGAGTTCAGGTGAACATGGGGTAACAGGAACATATTTGTATTAATGTAACAGCCACAATGAAAGGAGAGTATCCGGTCCAAGAAAAGGTATTATAGAAAAGACATCTTCAAAGAAGAGGATATATATATATATATATATATATATATATATATATATATATATGAAAGATATTATGAAAGAGTTAAAAAGTCTAAAATAAACATCATTTTATTAAAAAATTCAAAAGTACCCCAACCCCATCTTTTTTCTCTGTATATAATAAAAAAGAAACATTTTAAAAGAGTAGAAAAAAGGTTACGAAAAGGTCAAAAAAGTCTAAAATAAACATTTCTTTATTAAAAAAATTGAACATATCAAAACCCCATCTTTTTTCCACTGCATACTTGTGCGTTCGGATGTGCACGCAACTAAATCTCATATCGGGGCTTCGGGTTCGCAGGCGGTGGAGAGAAGAAACTGCACTTAGGCCACCATCATTGTCATGGGATATCGCTTGTTGATTCCTCAATCGATGTGATGCTGTGGATGAGATATCGCTTTAAAAAATCTGGAATTAGATCTCGAATTAATGGACTAGCATTTGCTTATCCATCTATAGGAACAAGTTTTCTCAGACTTCTTAGACTTAATTTCTTGCTTAGGTGGGCATCTGATATACTTTTGATGACGTATGTGGAGGGCTACATATCTATATGATCCAATATATTGCATGCCTAAGGTCTGATTTGTATAGGTTAAAAGTGAAAACTGGAAGGACCGCACCTTCTTAGGCATGAAGTAACATAAAGCACCCATCTAAATAGAACTGTTTTCTCTTCTTCATGGTTCGTAGTTGTTATGTGTTCTGTTTTGTCACTTTCTAGTTTTCAATCTTTTTCATTGGAGGAAAGAGATCCAGGGAAATTGTGTATAGTCACTCACGCTCGGATAGACTTCTGCTAAGCATCCCCCATTTTGTTTACATATTTAGGGGTTGTTCTTACTATGAAAATGTATGAGTGTCCCTGCTGCCAAATGACTCCTTAACAGTAGTGTAGCCGTGTTGCGGATTTTGTAAGCAATTTCACGTACCAGTCATTGATACTTTTTTTTTTGAATTTTTTTATTTACCTTAAAGTTGAAAGTTAAACTAATACTACCCCCCAGTAAGAAATTTGGCTTTTCCACTACCCCTTTAGGGTTCTTTTTTTCTTCAGCTTGATCTCTAGCTGAAAACCATTTTGGGTGATTTTTGGACTCGCTTAGTTTGAAGGCGTGAAGCGTTGACTCTCCATCCAACATGCACCAAACTCCACAAGTTAGTGATGTACTCCATATTTTGGTGATTGATTATAACCTTGCTTAGCTTATCTTGCAATCAAGTTGAGGAGTTACCATGTTCTAAGTTTAAAATATATAGTTTTCCAGTACCTAACAAAAATTCTTGTATAATAATGTAATTGCGCTGCATGAACTTCCGGCAGCCACTACTAGTGAAATCAAATAGGTTTCTTGCATTTGGAAACTGTCGAGGGAGCCCCTTGTTCTATTCATGAGACATCAAATAGGTAATTAAATATACAAATGACAGTAATTAATCCTCTTTATATGTCATAATTTATAGACACCAAGATTGGAACATTTTGCTAGGGGACTTACGGTGGCTGGTGACATTAGCTAGTGATGTAACAAGTTCTTGCGTCATTTACCGAGGTTTGCATGCAACTTTTTGTGTTTTCTGCACCCTTCTCCACAATCCAAGCAATTTTAAGTAATAGTGTTTGAATAATCTTGTGTTGAAGAATTCCAATCACCATTTGATCAATAAGAGGGACATCTTAACATATTCCTTAGGTAACCACAATAAGCGGTGAACATGCTGTAAGAAGGGAAGTATTGAAGCGAAGTGTGGGTTGCTGTGCACCATTGCCCCACGTCAGACCCAGGTCGGTGACTCACGTGCCCTTCAGCCAGAAAGCCTTGGCTCCACCACTAAAGAAGGGGTTGAGATCACAAGTTGGTGGGCTAGCATGAAATTATTCAAGTCATGAGGAATCAATTCCTTGAAAGATCATAGTAATTTTGCTTTGCTGGGCCATCCTACATCCTTTGATGGGATATTCATATGATCCATCTATTGTACAAGGTTGACTGTAAAATAAACGAATGTCATCATACTTTATACATGTTTAAGGGTAATTAAAATGGGTGATTAACAATGGATTGGGGCGATCATTTCTGAATATTCAAGTGATTCAAAGATGAACCTCCACGGCTGCTGGATGGTTATTTGTTTGTTTGGTGCCGATAAAAAACAGCGCAAAAGATGCATTTACAACGATCAATTGCTTGACCACGGTTTTCAATTATGGAATCCAACTTTTATGGCAGTTTTTAACAATACAAAATAACCATCCGTGCACAGAAATAGCTGCCTAATTTCAACACACACACACACACTCATATGTGTATATATATATATATATATATATATATATATATATATATATATATATATATATATATATATATAGATTAACAATACAAAATAACCATCCGAGCACAGAAATAGCAGCCTAATTTCAACATAAACACACACACACTCATATATATATATATATATATATTCCCACTAGCATTGCTTTGTTTGATGCTTCTAGTATGTTTTCTATCTGGGAAGATGACTAACCCAACAAATAACAAACATTATCTAAGTCTACAGATGACCTTGCTCAATTATATGTGTAAACTAGTCATCATTCATTATTTATTTTCTGACAAAAAAATAAGTACATTTTATTTAGGATTTACCATCACAGAGGCTGATTCTGTTGAATTTCCCACTAGCATTGCTTTGTTTGATGCTTCTAGTATGTTTTCTATCTGGGAAGATGACTAACCCAACAAATAACAAACATTATCTAAGTCTACAGATGACCTTGCTCAATTGTATGTGTAAACTAGTCATGATTCATTATTTATTTTCTGACAATGAAATAAGTACATTTTATTTAGGATTTACCATCACAGAGGCTGATTCTGTTGAATTTCAATGAACCTGCAACTGTGGCACACCTGACACAGCATTTGGCTCTAGGGATGAAATACCCCTCTTGTTGAGCGGTAGGATGAAATACCCCTCTTGCTCACCCGGCACAAGGGAAGATCTCTATAGAGTGTACTTATTTTTTAAATTGGTTCAGTCTTAACACAAAAAATATGGTCGATTGAATGTTAGTTGGGTCTGGCTCATGGCAAACATTGACCAAAGAAACACTGGATTTATGAGTCATTTGACCCAAATCATGAAAATGTTTAATTTATAACATATTTTTTCTGGTCTTATTAAGAAAGAAAATGATGGCTATTAATTACCAGACCCTTCAAGATTTTATCATCTAGCTAGCCCTAGTCCAGCTTCATCCACATTTTCTTGTCATTTTGTGCTTTCGCAGCATGCGAATCAAAATAAAGTTCATAATTAAATGTTAGATTTAATGATCATTAAAAATAATTTCTATTTGACCTACAACTTGAAAACAACTGGGATTTCTATCACCCCTTGCATCTACAATTTCTTGCCTTCTGCACCAAATTTCCTCCTCCTCCCCATGAGACTCAGTCAATTCTTCACTTGGAACAACCTCCCAGATAGTAGCAGCTTTATTTCCCAGCTCAATTTTTGCCAGCGCCCTCGACAACTGCTCTTGAGGCTCTTAATTCTGTTGAACAAATTTGGCCACCTGGTCATTGTTCAATCTCATAAGACAATACTTGAAACTGTAGGAAACTTAATTTGAAGAAAGAAACAATATTGTAAAAGTGGTATCGTATCACTTATCGATCGGGCTGACCTATACATGTATGGAAACATATTGTAAATTTATTTTTGTAATGCATTTGCAATAAAAAATAAAAAATAGCGATAAATTCTGATAAAACAAAAAAAATGTTTCCTATATAAACCAACTCATCATAATATTACACACATAATAAAAATTCACAAATTTTTACCGACAGACATAATAATGATAAGATATGATAAACATGATAAAATTTGAGGTCTCAAAGACTTTTACAATAAACTTTTTACTGTTTTTACATCATATTATCAAACATTCATAATATGCAACCTATCTATTCATCTTCTCCATCATCATTATAATATTCAAACTCATTTTGCTTCATTGTCTTCATCCCCTTCAAGTGGAATGTCCTCACCAGCATATGCAGGCTCACCTTATTCAATGTTCAAAAGGAGTAGTAGGCCACAATGAGGCCTCCATCCTTTCACATCAAATTCCTCAGATGATCACTGCTGCTCAGAGCATCATTGTCAAAATTCAAAAGAAATTGCAAATTCCAAAGAATGGCTACTAATGGTGCTAGAGTCACTCTCAAAAAGCATGTTCCTTTCTTCCAGCAGCCACAATTCACTTCAAGCCTTCCAAGATAGTCAAACAAATTGAAATATTCATCTCCAAAATATTTTTATCGCATGATGAGTGACAAATACAAGTGCCATGTGGTGAAACATGAAGAGGTAATCTGTAACTCAAGGTGGTCACCAGTGGCAGAGTTACATTGTAGCTGGTGTGAGCAATTACCCACACCAGCCTACAAATTTTGCCTTATTTACATATGTAAACATAATTGACTTTTATTGTTTCTTTTTTTTTTCTTTTACATATGAGTGACCCTTCAAGCTTAAAACTAAACAGAGTGCCCCTCAATCAGAAATTTCTAGCTCTGCCACTGGTGGTCTCACTATATATTAGTTCCATTCGCATGAAGAACTGGACATAACTTGTTAAATGATAGCGTGACATTTTCAATTTGCGATCAAAATTGGAAATGATTGATGAGATGCAAGTATGAATGGCAAGAAATTATTTATGGAAACCATTATTATATCTTGTCAAGTTATCTATGGATCCCTATTAATATGAAGCAAGAAATAAATGGATTTCTTGGATGAAGGCCTTCACACATTTTAATGGTTGCATAGATAAACCCTGAGGTCATAAAAATATTTGGTTTGCTTCGTCTTTTACATTCCTAAGTCCTCTATTGCTAAAGTTTACATTTAATTGTTGATTTTAAGGTGATCAACTATTTAAAATTTATATAAGGAAAACAAACATATATATATATATATATATATATATATAAACATTATGGTACATATAAAATAGGTTTTCAAAGATTGACATGCGACCCTTGGACAAGTATATATATATATATATATATATATATATATATATATATATATATATATATATATATATATATATATATACGTGTTGCTCCTTCTATCTTGAGAATCAGAACAATCACAGTGTTGTTAAACTTCTTCACCATTCATCTTATTCCCAAGAAAACTTCAACCATCTTGATTATGTAAGGACTGGTTACTCCTCGGTACTGTTGAAAAAGGGACCTGAAGGATCCTCTATGTCCTGAAGCACTCTCCGCTTTCAAACTAAACTTGCATACTTCAGTTCTTTTGCTAGAACAGAACTTAGGATTTGTTGGACTCATCTCTCTTTTCCACTCGCCAGCACAGACTACTATTTAAAATAAGAACAAAACATGTAATTCCCATCTCTCGTTCTCTCTCTCGCTCTCTTCTTGCAAGAGAAGTCAAAGGGCATGGAGCTGTTACTTTGTTTCTTTTTTCCAGCACACTTTCACTTTCAGTGGTAGACAAGTAAAAAAAGAGAGCATCACCACGTTTATCACTGATAAGGACAAGTTTCCGCAACTTTTCATCCTTTTTTTTTTGAAGGAAGTCTCTCACGTATATCACCGACTTCAACACAAAGGAGTATCACCACAAAAGCATATAGAAAACACATATGCTAATGAAACCACATCTAAAAGACGCCCTGCCTTGATCGACCAGCTACCCTTCCCTATTTTAAAGCTATTCACAGTACCTACACCATGGTCCTCATGAATCTTCATGGCTGCCGATCGTCACTAGCTGATGCCGGAAAGAATTCCATCTTTCTGTTTGCTCTCTCTCCCCCCCTCTCTCTCCCCCTCTCTCTAGACATGCATAAGAACTAAAAATGCGTGGAGCTGTCACTTTATTTCTTTCTTCCACCACACTTCTCTTTTAGTGGTGGAGAAGTCAAAAAAGAGGGGAACCACCCTGTTGAATAGAAACAAATAATTTACGTTGATAAGATTTTTCTCAATATTTTTTGTTATAAAAGAGATAGCACTGTCATTGAAATATATATATATATATATTATGTGTGTGTGTATATAGCTAATAATAGATAATGAAAATACATATCACTTCTTTCTCTTTATTTTTATCCTAACTATCTATCAAGTTAGATCGGACAACCGTGATTAGATGGCTCAATAACTCTAAAAAGTCAGCTCACCATTCAATATATATATATATATATATATATATATATATATATATATATATATATATATATATATATATATATATATTATATATATATATATATATATATATATATATATATATATATATATATATATATACATAATATATATATACACACACAGAGACACTACTTCGATCACAAACAAAAACCAACAGACCTCTTACAATATATATATATATATATATACACACACACACACACACACCCTACTTGGATCACAAACAAAAACCAACAGACCTCTTACATTATATATATATACACACACACACTACTTTGATCACAAACAAAAACCAACAGACCTATTATATTTGTGTTAAAAAGTGTTCTGAACAAAATATGAATCTCCTAATGTCTTCATTATAAACACTAATTTAATCTAAACAATGTTTAAGTTCAAATTACTTTTATAAAAAAAGTATTTTTTCTACTATTAAAATTTTGATGTTATAAGTGCCATTCCTTTTTAATTATTATGGTATATTAATAAAATAAAAAATAACTAACTTAATGTATGTTTATCACCAAATATATTTTAGGATAGTGCTAAATTATAAAGAAAATGAATTTTAATAGGCCCGGGTTCTGCCCCTTACCTAAGTGGTATGTTATTTATATATACATATATATGCACATGCACACACACACAAGAGAGAGAGAGAGAGAGAGAGAGAGAGAGAGAGAGTTTGTATTAAATGAAACTAAAAACATCCAAAGAGTAATGGATGCCACAGTACAACTTAAAAAAAAAGGACGAAACAAAAGAAAATAGAACCAGCAGAGAAGAAGAGAGGAACCAATCCGACAGCGAGAAATCCCTCAGGATAGCTAAAAGCTCCATTCTTAAGGTTTGCAATAAGTGGTGGAAGAAGAAATGAGCTTTAGGAAAGAAGACTTAATTGGGAATGATCCAAATCTTCCACCATGAAATACAAAACCATTTATGCCAACTTCAAATACAGATGGCACATGGATCTACAACTTCAGTTTAAAGGAATTAGACATTTTCCTCTTGTTGACAAATCTAGCGCAGCTCTATGTTACAGAAATTTCCTAGTAGCCGTTGGTTAGCAAACCAACCAAAATATCTTGATTGCCACGTTATTTTCTCCAGAAACCCCAAAGGAGCATTTTGTGATGGATATGAAATAGATACATGGGCTCTACTACATCAACTAAATCGAAGACAAACAAGGCCACCACCAGCAACAATCAAATTCTCTCAGGCCAACTAAATTGAAGACAAGTAAGGCCAGGATAAAGACAAAGACTGTATTGTCTTTTCTTTACTGTTCTTAATTTGTACTTTGGTGTTTTCTTGTCATCTATTTTACATTTTTTTTTTATTTTACATGTGAAAATTGGTTTGAATCAACCTATTTGAATTGTACCAGTTCGTTCTCGGCCTGATATTTCATGATTTTATCATCCGGATAGCACTAGCTTTGATAGTCATACATGAAAAAACCTCAATACTTGGTCCGTTTCTTGTGAAGTTACATCATGTTTTGCATGTCTCCATTTATTTTGTAGCTCTCAAACAATTAATGACGTCGACTTTTCTCTATATGCCACAGCTTTCTTAAACTTCAAATCTGTCAACCCTAAAAGGTCACTGCTCTTCCCCATCAAGCTATAGCTGGATGTCCCCAGCACGGGTTTTCCATGAGTTCTCAAATGCAACAACCTAGCAATGTCTTCTAGGTGATTGTCACCTCGAATCCATCAAAAGATGCATTTGCAACGATCAGTTGCTTGACCATGGATTTAAATAATGGAATATAACTTTTATAGCAGTTTTTAATGATACAAAATAACCATTCGAGCACAAAAATAGCTGCCCGATTTCAATATGCACGCACACACACATATATATATAAATACATACATATATATATATATGCCGCACACCTTAACTAGGTCATCATGCCACACACCTTAATTAGGTCAATGATGCATCACTCAGATGCTTTGAGGCGTTCTTCTAGATGATGCACAGAGACCGCATGCAGGTGTGCACCTCTAAGAACAGTGGTTTAGGCTACTTATCAAAGAAAGAAAAATCTGACAGAAGAATATTCCATGCATGACTCTTTGGCAGTCCACATCTTCCGTTAATCTTTCCACCTTAAGAGCTGTTTCAGAATAAAAAAACAAATCAGGCCAAATCAGGGAGAGCGAGAGAGAGAGAGAGAGAAAGAGGGTGATGACAGTTGCTCATGATGAGAGCAATGAGTAGAGAGTGTTCAGCTGAGTTCAGGTGGACATGGGGCAACACGAACAGATTTGCATTACTAAAACAGTCGTAGCGAAAAAGAGAGTGTCCGGTCCAAGAAGGCACTCTATATAGAGAAGATATATCTTGTAAGAAAAAGATGACTAAGAAGATTGATTATATATATACATATATATATATATATATATATATATATCCTGTAGAAACGGGTTGTTAAAACAGGTTATATGTAAAAAAAATTGTGCATATGGGTACATAATGACGAAAATATCCCTGTTTAGAGTAGAAAAGGAACATTTTAAAAGGGTAAAAAAGGTTATGAAAAAATTAAAAAGTGTAAAATAGACATAGTACGTCATTAAAAAATTCATAAATAACCCAACCTTCATCTTTTTTCCTATGATACTGTATGCTTGTGGATCCACAGAAGTGTGCAGCAACTCGATCTCATATCTCATATCGGGCATTGACCAGTTCCACAGATTCAAGTGGCCAAAGAAGAAGAAAGAGGAGAGGGGGTTGGTGGAGGAGGAGAAACTGAACTTTAGCCACCACCATTGTCATGGGATGTCGCTTGTCGATTTCTTCAATCGATGTGGCTAGAGTTTTCGACACTGATGGTCAACGGTGAAGCTCTCTCTAAAGAACGTAGGTGACCTTAGAATTAATTTCTTGCTTAGGTGGGCATTTGAGATCCTTTTAATGACATACGTGGAGGGCTATAGATCTATATGATCCAATATATTGCATCCCTAAGGTCTGATTTGTACAGGTGAAAAGTGAAAACTGGAAGGAAAGCACCTCTAACATCACAAAGCACCCATCTAAATATGCTTTCTATATCAAAATTTTATCCCTCTATACATATCATTCTTGCAGCCACAACAATACCAAAAGCCGAATGTTTCATTATAACTCGCGACCTTTGAATGTTGATCAAACAAACTGATGGTTCCTAACATCTTCTCTAAGAACTGATCGCCTTCTAACCAATACTTGCGGCTCAAACCGGACGTGTTGCTGCAATGCCCACGTTTTTCTTTTTCTTTTTCTTTATTATCACAAAAATTTTAATAAGAGTATAGGCTATAATTGGTAGATTCAATAACTGATAAAAATAGTTGAAACTGTCAACTATATCATAAAGGGGGCAGTCATGGAAAGAAATGAATGGGTTACCAAATATATACCTAGGTAGAAGTGGTAACTGAAAATATTAAAAGAAACTAAAGATGATTGAGGGCAGATGAGAAGCCTTCCTTAGAAAAATCATTTTGGGGGTGTTGCTCGCCATGTATTGGCCTTATTTAACCCCATACCTCAGGTTCCCATTTGCTGCAGCCATAGGGGGAAGGGTTCCAGCAGTTAGAAATTAGGACAAAGTGAAAGCTAACCCTTGTTTTCCTGCTTCTTGGGTTGAAGATCAAGAGCAAAGAGGCACTGGTCCACGTGACTGTTATCCGCAGCTTGGAGGATCAAGAAAGCCAAGGAGCTAGGGTGCTGACAGTAAAAAATCAGGGGCTGTACAGTTAGAGAGACCCTGGTAAGTGTTAAATAGTTTCTTTTATAAATAATCTATATAGGTATATATATATATATATATATATATATATATATATATATATATATATAAATCAAGGAGAATTCTACTTGGTGGGGCTGAAATTATACATGTAAATGCATGTTTTGCAAGGAAATCGTGCTACACTGCCTTGGAACGGCAGCCCTTTGGGCAGACTGAATTGATTGCAGCATAGAGCAATAAGGTATGGGAATACTCAGCTATGAGTGCAGCATGTAGCCCTTGTACCTTTGTTTCTTGTAAATACATATATATATATATATATATATATATATATATATATATATATATATATATATATATATATATATATATATATGCATGTTATGGTAGTGAATCGATGTACTTACGCACCTAGATATGAATAAATGTGTGAAGTGTTATATTCTGGAAATGATACACAACACTCTTAGTCTTAGACATCTCTGATTGCCTAAAAATAAATATATATATGCATGTATGAGGTGTAATTACCTGTGTGCAGAAAAATAAATGGGTATTTTAAGGGTAATACATGAGCTATTTGTGATAGATTATATATGATGTGGTACTATGTTCATAATGTAGCTATATGAAGCACACTGTGACACCCTTGTGCGGGAATTGTCTGTAACATGTGTTTCTAGTACCATGAAGGTCTAAGTGTGCTGAAATTGATGGTATGTGCACATGAAAGTGATTGGAACCAGTTTGAACTGCTGAGGAACTTGATGATCTAGGAATGATTCTAGGCAACTCAATAAGAGGTAAACTCTCTTTTAGCTCATCAATAGGTCTAGGCTTAATACATTCAGATCTGGACGATGACTTTAGCTAACTTGAAATATTTGAGGCAGTAAAAGAGGGACCACAATGAAAGTATAAAAAATTTCTTTCATAAAAAAAAACATGTCTAGATATGATGACACGATTAGAGATTGGATTGTAACAAACACAACCTTTATGACAGCTGCCATACCCAATGAAGACGCAGGTTTGAGCTTTGGGTTCTAGTTTTGAAGCACGTCTAGGCCCATTCAATGGATAGATGGTACAACCAAAGGTTCTTAGACGACTATATTTGGGAACTTCATGCAAGAGCTTCTCATACGGCGTCATTTGCAAGTCTGCAATAGGCTACCTGTTAATAAGATGAACAACAGTTTTAAAGGCATCAAACCAAAATTTTTCTGGCATATTGGCATGAATAATCATGGTGAGTCCCATTTCCACCAGATGCCTATGCTTCCTTTCTACTATCTCGTTCTACTGGGATGTGTAAGGGCATGTTATCCATCGATGAATACCTTGATTTTCAAGAAATGTGCTAAATTCTTTGCTCATGAATTCTCCTCCTCCATCTGAATGGAAAATTTTCATTTTTGTTTCAAGTTGACACTCTACTATGCTTAAAAAGGTTTTAAAACATGGAAGCGTATAACTTTTCTTTGACAAGGGAATGATCCATGAGAAGTGAGAGTAGTCGTCAACCCTTAAGAAATAATACATGTACCCTTCTCGTGAAGCACATTGTGCTGGTCCCAAAATATCAACATGTAACACTTCAAGAGGTTTGGTCGCATGAAACTCAGCTTTAGGAAAATAAATTTTATGCATTTTTCCAAGCACACATGAACAACAAACATCTAATTTATGTCTTTCATCAACAGAAATAAAACCAGCAACTTTCAACAAGTTTTAACAACTGAAAGTGAGCATGTCCTAGACGCAAATGCCATAACTAAATGTCTGAGTAAGAGTTTTGAGAAACCAACCAAAGAAGTATTAGCAGTCTTTTATTGATCGTCATCTCCAATACTGATAGGATTGCTAGTAGAGTCCTTCCTTTCTCTCGTCCATCTATGGAGTCCTCCTTTCTCAAGCGGCCCTGTGTGAAGAATCTTGCCCATCTGCATATTCTTAACAATAAAACCATTAGAGGAAAATTCAATAGAGCATTGGTTGTCTTTAGTAAACCTTGCTACTGACATAAGAATCTTGTGTGATTTAGGAGCATGCAACACATTTTTCAAAACAAAGGATGGCGTCTTGCTAGGTAGGTACATGTTCCCTATATTTTTAATTTGCATCTTCCTACCATTGCCAACTATAATAGAATTAGAACCATGATAGGGAACTTTACCTTGCATATCTTGTTCTGAATTTGTCACATGGTGGGAGGCACCTGTGTCTAGATACCAGGCTGAGTCTTGAGTATTGCAGACATTTTATCGGCTACTAGATGCATTGTCTGATTTTCCCATGTTGAGTGCCATGGCCATAAACACTTTTGGAATATCATAACATTGTCAAGTTGTATGATTTCTTCTGCCAAAATATTGACAAGTTACTCCTTGGCTAGACTTGTTAGTATTATTATTTTTTTCATAGTTTCCACTTCATCCATTACTTCCTCTACCCCTACCACCATTATAGTTGCCACGCCCATGCCCTTGGTTAGTAATAAAAGCACGCCCATGCCTTGCTCAGTAATAAAAGCACACCCACACCCTTGTTTAGCAATAAAGGCAGTGGCAGTGGCCTCAACCTTAGTCATCTGGGATGAACAAAGCATTCCAAGTCATCGCTCTTGAGTAATTAACATATCATATAATTCAGATCATGAAGGCATATCTTTGAATGCAGTAATTGTGGTAATAAAAGATTCATATTCAGAATTCAGTCCATTCAAGGTATAGAGAACAAGGTCTGTGTCTGAGACAAAGTGCCGCACTCTACTAAGAGAATCATGTAAGAAACTAATATGTTGAAGGTATTTAGTCATAGACATTCCTCCCTTTTTTATGTTTTGTAATTCTCTTTTCAGCTGAATAATACGAAGATTATTTTGTGAGGCATATTGTTTTTCAAGGATGCACCAAGCATCTGTAGTCGTGCCAACACGAACTAGTTGTGACATGACTAGTTGAGTCACAGTGACTCAACTAGTGTGTGTGCTTCATCAAGAAATTCAGGTGGAGTAGAGCATTTTCCATTAACATGATCAAATTTTGACTTTTCATAACACTTTTAATTTGAGAATGCCAGAGAAGATAATTTGATTGATCAAGCTTGACTGATACCAAACTTGAGAAAGCATTCCATTGCGTACCTGGTGGAGTAGGAGTGCGAGGAGCATTAGAAGAGGACAATGCAGCCATATTATACTAGAAATTTCTTCCGCGTTCAATCAACAGCCGATGAGCACAGTCAATATGATTTGAGTCTGATAAACAAAAAAGGCGACTGAGGAGGCGGGTTGGGTGACTGAAGGGGCAGATAGGCCTCGGTGGCACTCCCTTGTCAGCACGCTCCTCGGTGAACAGGTGAACACAAAAGGAAACAGCACACCCCTTGGTGAGGGCTGGAAACAGCGTGTCCTTTCCTTGTTGAGAGACAGAAAAAGAAGTCAACAGCGTGCTCCTCAGTGAAGGCTGGAAACAGCGTGGCCTTCCTTAGACAAAAATGGAGCGACGTGCCTCGGTGAAGGTAGGAAACCACTCCAAAAGGAAGGCACGTGCCTTGATGAAGGCAGGAAACAACACACTCGGTGCCACACCCTTGTTCAAACACTAAAAGGAGCAGCATGCTCCTCGGTGAAAGGCTTGGTGGCTTTCACTTGCTCACCACAAAAAAAAAGAAGAGCATGACACGACAAGCTCCTCTATGGTTTCCCTTGTTACACAAAAAACTATGGATGTAGGAAGAGGAACAGGAGATGCAACAGGGGACGCAGCAGAGAGAGTGGCTGGAAAACGATGGTGCCGGCATCAAACAATAGTCGTGCACCAGACAGGTGAAGTGTGGCTCTAGAAAGATGCAGGATATGGAAGACCATGGTGAAAGCAGTTGTAGGCTCTGATACCAAGTTAAAAGAAAAGATGAAGACATAGGTGTAACGTGGTTCGGCTAAAATCAGCCTACATCCACACAAAGACTCTCTCTTTTATTCTATAACCACACAGAGAGAGTACATATATTTATAGTCACTTTATACAATTTAGATCCTTGATTTTAGGATCTTGATTTACATGACAGATTTGGGCAGAATTATAGGAGAAGATAGGGGAAATGATTTCTTTCTTATTTAAAGAAGATTGGTCAGTTTTGGATAGCTCTTGAGTTTTCAAAACCGTACCCTGTCCTTTGTAACTGATCCTGATCGTATCCGTTCCATAGATCTTATCATTGTTAACAAATCTAGCACAGCTCTATGTTACAGAAATTTCTGAATATTTTCTCCAAGAAGGTCATTCTGCTGGACCAGAAACCCCGGAAGAGGCTTGGTGATGGTTATGAGAGAGATGAGCTCTATCTACTACATTAACTTGAACACAAACAAGGCACTTCCAGCTGACAAGAAGAATGAAGAATCACTCCTATGGCACTATAGGTTGGGACATTTGTCTGATCTAATTCTCAAAACTATGTTTCTTAAGCTCGTCTACAATTTTCCAGTATCTGAGACATGCAATTATGCAAAGATGACTGGACAAGAATTTCCTGAATCTGAAATAAAAAGCCAATATTGCTTAACTTGGTTCAGGCCGATGTATGGGGCCCGGCTCCTGCTGTTTCCAACTTTACTTTTAGATACTTTCTCCTGTTAAAAGATGACAAATCATGGATGAGTTGGGTGTTCTTTCTCAAGAAAAAAGGATGAAGTCTTTTTTATTAGCAGGCATTGTATGGCTTGTGTGCTGTTCTTTATAATTTGGGGATTTTTTTTCATCTATTTTATAATATATTTTTTTCATTTTATCTGTAAAAATTGGTTTGAATCAACCTATTTGAATTGTACCAGCTTGTACTATTTTTTAATATTTTTAAAATAAACTTGTGCCGACCCCTTTCCTAAAAAATAACATAACGCATGTAGGACTCTAATTTTAGATGAGCAGGAGGTCACCCGACAATCTTAGTGAAAGCCAGAAGCTCCCTCTTTCCCCTTACCCTCAAGCCCACGGCCGCATCGATGCCTGTGAGTGGGGCCAAATAAACATCAACTAGTATAGTGCTTCCACTCCAGTTGCAGTATAGAAATGTAGCACCAACATCACTCGTGCTCGGTTAGACTTCTGCTAAGCCTCCCCTTTCCGTCTACCTACTTAGGGGTTGTTCTTATTTTGAAAATTTTATGAGTGTCCCTGCTGTCAAACGACTCTTTAACAATATTGGAGCCACATTGCGGATATTGTAAGCAATTCCCCTTACCAGTCATTGATACTAGTTTTTAAAACTTTTTATATACCTTAAAGTTGAAAATTAAACTAATACTGCCCTTAGCCAGAAATTTTTGGATTTGCCACTACCCCTTTAGGGTTCTATTGTTCTTCAGCTTGTTCTCTCGGTGAAAACCATTTTGGTGATTTTTGCACTCTAATTAGTTTGAAGGCATGAAGCATAGACTCTCCATCCAACATGCACCAAACTCCATAAGTTAGTGATGTACTCCATATTTTGGTGATTGCTTATAACCTTGCTTAGATTATCTTGCAATCAAGTTGAGGAGTTATCATGTTCTAAGTTTAAAATATATAGTTTTCCAGTACCTAAAAGAAATTCTTGTATAATAATGTAATTGCACTGCATGAACTTCCGGCAGCGGCTGCTTGTGACATCAAATAGGTTTTTTTTTGCGCTCAGAAACTGTCGTGGGAGATCCTCGTTCTATCCATGAGACATCAAATAGGTAATTAAATATATAAATGACAGTAATTAATCCACCATCTATATCATAATTTACAGACACCAAGATTGGAACATTTTGCCGAGGGGGACTTATAGTGGCTGGTAACATTAGCTAGTAATGTAACAAGTTCTTGCCTCATTTACCAGGGATTGCATGCAACTTTTTGTGTTTCTGCACCCTTCTCCAAAATCCAAGCAATGCTAAGTAATAACGTTTGAATATTCTTGTGTTAAAGAATTCCAATCACAAATTGATCAAGAACAGAGACATCTTAACGTATCCCTTAGGTAACCCACAGTAAGTGTTGAACAGTAAGAGGGAAAGTATTGAAGCTAAGTGTGGGTTGCTGTGCACCATTGCCTATACCAGTCAGTCAAAAATATATTGTGATGATGCTGGACCCAGTTGCTGTCACATCATAGTGCCCACGTTTGATGTGACTAACCTGCCCTCCAGCCAAAAAGTCTTGGCTCCGCCACGAAAAAATGGGTTGAGATCACAATTTGGCAGGTTAGCATGAGCTTATTCGTGTCATGAGAAATCAATTTTTTGATGGGATATTCATATGATCCATCTATTCTAGAAGGTTGACTGGAAAATAGATGAATGTCATCATACTTTAAACATGTTTAACGATTAAAATTTATGTAATTACCGATACTTAACGATAGAAAGTTATGTGTGCATCAAAGGAGAGAAGGATATTTTGGTAATTTATTAAAAATATTTTCCTTAGTCTTTTTACTTTTTTCTATTTTCAATTTTGTCTTTACAATTTTTTTTTAATGTGAATTAAAGTTATTTTAATCATTAACCATATTGACGAACAAAAAAATTATGCATCAGTATAAAAACACTTAACCTATACCTGCCTCTACTCCTGCTAGCTGCTCTCAACAGATGTTATGGGACTTATGGTCACCTTTTAAAGGCGGTACTGATTTTTATGAGTCGCCTCCATTAGATGGGTAGAAACCTCGTGGCCTCCTTCCTGCAAAAAAACTACTTTAAATAATTCATCATCCAAATGCTTTGGGACAAGATCTCCACAAATTGTTTTTAATTGGACAAAGGCTAGAACGGAAAGGGAAAAGGAGAAAAGTGTGGAAAGGATGGACAAAGAAAGAAAAACATTTCGTTTCTAGGTCTTGCTTTTGTTTACAATTTTAAAATGTCGACTAAAAAGGCATTGGATTTTCTTTACCATAGACCTTCCTTTAAAAGGATAAGGAAGCCTGGAATAACAACAGTATTCATTTTGGAAATATCTAGTGCCAAAGTCACTCAATGGGTAAGTAATGAATCCTTAACCTAAATCCATTTTACCAAAAGTTTCTACCATATCAACCTACCCTTTTGTTCAACCCAATAATTTCAAAAAATGAGCCATCTATGAGGCCAATTGTATTTTTGTGTCTTTTTTCTTTGGGCTTAACAGGTTGGCGCATTGTTTAATCCATGTTTCATTTCCTATAATACTACTTATTTCCTATAAAATTACTTGGGGGCGCCCGTAAGCTCATCTCTCGCTCCCACTCACCAGTGCGGACTACTATTTAAAATAAGAATAAAACATGTAATTTCCATCCCTTTCACTCGCCAGTGCAAGAGAACTCAAATGGCATGGAGCTGTTTCTTTGTTTCGGTGGTAGACAAGTCAAAAAAAAGAGGAACCACCCTGTTGAATAGAAACCATTAGTTTACATGATATGACAGTTCTATCATCGTTGATATTAAAGTTCCAGACTTGGTGGCAGAGACTTATACGTAGAGGTGGAATGAAAAGGCTCGAATCAAAATACTTATGTGAAGTTGGAAGATTGTGTTTCCTATGACAATATGGTGGCTATGGAAGAGCTAACTTTTTAAAGTGTTTTTTTCTACCAATAAAATTTTAATGTTATAAGAGCCATTTCTTTTTTAATTATTATTGTACATTAATAAAATAAAAAATAACTAACTTTTAATGTATGTTTATCACCAAATATATTTCAAGATAGTGCTAAATTAAGAAAAGAAAAAGAATTTTAGTAGGCCTGGCTTCCGTCCCTTACCTAAGTGGTATGTTTTTTATCTGTCCCTTACCTAAGTGGTATGTTTTTTATCATCTTATATGTATAAATATATATATTCACAGGCACACACAGGAGAGAGAGAGAGAGAGAGAGAGTTTGTATTAAATGAAACTAAAGAGTAATCAATCAGACAGCCAGAAAGCCTTCACGATAGCTAAAAAGCTCCGTTTAGAGGGTTTGCAATAAATGGTGGAAATTAAAACGTGCATTAGGAAAGAAGACTTAATTGGGAATGATCCAAATCTTTCACCAGAAGATACTTAACCATAACCATGTATGAAAGAAATCGTCATCACTTAGACTTGTGAAGGGCCGGCGATCCAAGTAAAAGATCAGTAAAACACAAATACAGATGCCTCTTGTTAAATATTTGATCAAATTATAATTGGCATGGCATGCAGAGTTCTATATTTTATTAAATAATCATATTCCTAGTCCCATGAGTTCTTGTCGGCGATGGCCTGGGCCCCCTTTTTGTACCCCTACCCATGTCCAATGACATTGGATTGTGTCGGTCAGTACAGGGTTTATGCCCAGTCCGGTCAAACGGCACCGGACGGATCAGGCTGGTCTTTCTTTGGAAAATTAAATGTGGAATGGCTGCTCATTGTGCTCGACCAGTGGTTACTTGTCGAGAAAGCAATCCAAGAAACTGGGCTGCGTCCTGCATCAATGGTCCAGCCATGCTGTTTTGACATATATATATATAGCCGGACCAAACCCACCAGTTACCATTTGATGTTTCTTATATGCCTTTTATGTGCGCCAATCCTGATCTCTTTATTGGGAATATAAAATAACATATATTAATATCGAGTTGCATGCACAAAGTTGTACACATGAATGTATACCAAACGAAAAAAAAACAGAAAGGGGTTGGGGTATTTTTGAATTTTTTTATAAGGAAGTGTATATTTTGGAATTTGTACTTTTTCATAACCCTAACCAGTTTCGACCATATAAAACTCTAATTTTAGATGAGCAGGATGTCACGAACAATTTGAATGAAAACTGAAAATTGTGCTTTCCATAATGCCCATGTTCATGTAAGTAGAGCCAAGTGTCCATCAACTAGCATAGAGTTTCCACCCTAATTGCACACGAATCAAATTGGAAACTCATTGCCCCAAATGATAACCTTGCTTAGATTATCTTGCAATCGAGTTATCATGTTCTAAGTGTAACACATATAGTCTTCCGGTACCTAACATATATGTTCAAGTATAATAGTGTAATTGGTCTGCATGCCCATCTGGCAGCCACTGGTTGTGATATCAAGGAGGTAATTTTTTTGCTGGGAGACTGCCGAGGGAGACCTTGCTTGTAATGTCAAATAGGTAATTAAATAAATAATTTAATCCACTGTCTATGTCACTAATTTCTAGACACCAGATAATATTGTAACATTTTACCAGTTAGTCAAAAGTTATATTGTGATAAATCTGGACTCAGTTCCAGTCACATCATAGTGCCCACATGGGCAAGTCCTTGTTTTGATGTATTGTGTTTAAATTTCTAGCTCCACTTAGGGAAGAGGATAAAGAGAAGGTAATAGTTGAGGTTACCTCAATAACCGTAGCGTAGATAGATGTGAAAATGACAGTCCCTGTTTTGATGTTTTGAGGGTTGAAGATTGGCTGTTGGTGAGATAAATCAGTATACTATATTTAAAAAAACAAGTGAAAAATAGAAAAGAAAAAAATCTTAAAAGTATTTAAAGATAGTTAAATAACAACACGGGGCAACAGCCACTGAATAAAACAGGTTTGCCAAACAAGTCAAATTGACTTAAATTAATTCAGGCCAACTTTTATAAACACTGTTCTCAAATGCATGACATTTTAGTGGACCTCTTGTTTGTGGACAAAACCCTTCTTTGTTACGGGTGAGCGGGAGTGAACCTGCCGCCTGCATGCATGAGGGGCAGAAGTCCTACTCATTCCCTTTACCCCTGGGTCTAGAGAAACATCAAAACCAGGTGAATTTATGGTCACTCTATTAGTTTAAGAGTAACGACTGCCAGCCTTTATAGTTCATGAGAATAACGCTCACCGTATTCCAACTGACTACCTGACTCTCACCAAACTCCTAACTCGACCAGTTATGCTACGCTTCTCTTCTCGGAGGAACCTGATCTCTCTGTTTGACCTTATGAAAAAGAGTACATATAAGACTATTGAAGCTTACACCTTTCTGGAGGTAAAGTCTTCTGAGTAACCTGCGCTGAGGCTTTTAAATTCTCTTAGATGGTACTTCTTAAGAATAATATTCTGTTTTTTTATAAAAATATATAAAACCACCATACCATATTCTTATTTCAAGAAACGAACTGCATTTCAATTAACAAAAAAAAAAATCTTCTAATTAATTAAACGCTGAGCAAGTACTATATGTTCCGAATTTTACTACACATGCACTCGTTTAATATTCTTCAGTGATCCCAAAATCTGTTCCAAACATGTGTCAGCAACTTGCAAATATGTCAGTTGTGTACTACATCCATCCCAAACACGTGTCAGGGGCTCAAGAATATGTCGCTGTGTACTAAATCCATTCCAAACATGTGTAAGGGACTCGACAATATGTCGCTAGCCAGTACACTGTGCAAGCTACAACAACCATCATTGTTGATGGAGGGTTAGCATTGTTAGTTGTAAAGTTAAAAGACATTGTGAAGTTAAGCGACTTATATAACCGTCACAGAACACATTGTGTTATGGGACCGAAAATTCCATTGTGAAAGTTACAATAAGATGCAGGCACATTCCATGGCCATTACGCTAACTTAAAGCAACTAATGTCGCAACAAACACAACTAAGACACGATGGCCATTTTCATCGGTAATCGTTTGGCCAACGGGACTTGTGTTGGTGGAGTTTTGACCGTCGCAATTACTTATTAGCGAAAGAATTGCCAGTATTAGTGACTGTCGAGTTAAAGCCATAGCTAATGTTCATACTCGCGCAGACATATCTAAGTTAAGCTTTAAACTTAAACGGAGGGGAAAACATCTTTAATGGCTAAGCTAGCTGTCGCACTTCTATACATCCAAAAGATATTTGAAGGTGGCAGCTTCAAGTCTGCGTTGGTGGAATGAAAGGTCATCTCCAGCAATCTTTCATATGGATCACCATTATTCTCTACATTATAACACAAATAATCTTGGTTAGGTTGATAGAAGCGTTTATGGTTTGTGACATTAGCCACCGCATTTGCCACTTGATCATACACATCTTTGGCAAGATAGTCAATGTGGTACCCGAGTCTATCATGATTGATCCAGCATATCCCAACCATGTTGTCGTTTGTGCACCTTCAAACTATATGTTGAGTCTGTTGTTCCCTACATTAATGTAATCTAGTGTGAGTGTATAGAAAGCACCTTGTGCTGCATTTGCTTCCATTGGCGTGTGTTGAACCTCTTGGGGTCCGAAGAACTCTACCTCGTCACCGAATTTGATATACTCAATGACATTATTTTTGTTGCTATAGAGAGGAAGACTGTAAGCAAATTTATGGTTAATAAAGAAGCCGATGTGACTAACAAGTGAAAGAGATCCTGGCCTGAGGCCAACAAGACTAGGATCTACAAGATTTTTGAAATCAACACTATTTTCATTGTGAAAGCAACCAAAGGCGATTGTTGGAAGCTTGATGGTGCCATCAGTGCCATCCTCAAACCAAAATCTTTCGAGAGCAATGGTCCCTTCTACAACAGATCCGTCACCATATGAGGACTTGATGCTACGAAGTTGGTTGTCATCACAAGCGGGCCAGAAGCTAGTGGTGCATCTCAGGTTATGGTATGTGGAAGACTGAAGTGGGTTTAATGTGGACTTCATTTGGCAGGTAAAGTTGTAGTAAGGAACACACAATGTCCATATGAGGTTGCTGCCATTATCGATGATGACTCAGTAGGATTGGACTTCTGGTGATGTACTAATGTAAAGCTGCATGAAAAACTCTCTCTATATAGAGGGATCATGCTTCACATGGATGGTTATGTTGTTGGTGTTGGCATAACCTGAAGCCAATCAGCGGGAGCACAACTTAAAGCATAGAGCTGCCCACTCGATGTGTTGAACTGGAGTGGATGAAGGATCATAGAGATGAGAGAGAGGCAAGTCTTGGTGAATGAGGTCTATGGAGAAGCCTTGAGATTTGGTTACGTTGACAGTGTTAGTGAAGATGTTGGTAGGAAAGTTTGATAGTGCAACTGGGAGAAGTTACATGAGGAAGATCATGAAGGAGGAGAGGAAGGTGACTGTGGCAACTGTTAATGGTAGATATACAAAGAAAACCTCCTTCTATTTATAAAGGAGATCATGTGGTAGGTTGTGACTGAGGGTGTTGATTTAAATACAAATGGTGGGGAAAAGAAGCATATGGTCAAACTGAGTAGCGTGTGGATTGTTCCACAGGTAACAGTTCCTGGTCAAGGAGAAGATGTGGTTATCACGTGAAGGAGCAGAGAAAGGGAACAACATGAACCCTAGGTTAGAGAACCCTAGGTTAGGAAAAACTTGGTGAGCATCGCTTGATCGTGGGTGATGGAGGCTCTTGCCCATCATTAGAGATGACGGATCATGAAAAGTCATCTATTGATCAAGGATTCCAGTCAGTCCTATCAGCGCGATTATTTTTAGGTGTTGGTGGTAAAGAGCATGAACTGCTGATCTTGCAGTGCATGAAATAGAGGGCAAGCAAATGGTCAGACCTTTCAGATGGACTGCTAGTGCAATTCTATTAGGCAGTAGCTCAAGATTTCGTCTGGATTGGGTGGAAGTTTTTTACAATTTGTATATGCAATGAGCTAGGCTAGGTTAGGTGAAAACAATTTTCACTCCTTCCAAAATGACTCTTTCTGATCAAGGATTCCTCAAAGGAATATTTAGAGGAAGTTATAAAACCAGAAAAATGGCATGTTTGCGATAGATTTTTGGTCTCTAGCAAGTGGAAGTCAGAAATACTGCTTCAACTTCATGCTGTCACAAGAACCCCTCTATGGATTCGTCTATCGGAGTTGCCTCTTTATATGTGGAACCGCAAGGTCTTCACTGGTGTCATTAAGGTTCTGGGTAGTTTTTTTTGTAAACGCTGATGGCTTCACTAAATCAAATGCGAGGTTTGGATATTCTCAGCTTTTTAATCTCTATTCCTCTTAATTTTTCACTTAAGGGTTTGATTTGTATTCTTGATGGTGATAAAGTTCTTGAACAAACGGTGGAAGATGAAACAAAAATTTGTTTTTGTACCTTATGTGGGGTTTTGTCACATTCCACAGGAGATTGACCCACTCGTATGAAGGATGGAAAAGTGAGCACTAAACCCTCAAATGGATGGACTCAGGTCATTATTGCTAATAGAAGGAGGAATCAAGGCTCTAAGCAATGCAAACTATCTAATATTAACTGAAATCAATTTGTGCCTCTTGAAGAAGATATACTTCCTCTTGAAGACCTACAATCTATGGGCCATGAGTCTAGAGGGGTTATCTCATATGAAATGGTGATGGAATCGTCTTCATTGAAAGTTAACCATGGTAAAACTGTTGCTGAGTCTTGCCATGAGACCAAGAAGAAAGCCACAGAAGTTGAGGAGGAATTTTCTCCTGGATTTGGCTGTTTGAACTCCACTAGGACTGTACTAATGGACTTAAAACAAAAAGGCCAAGGGTCTTCCTCTACTATGAAAATTAGTTTGAACAAAAAAGAACTCTCCATTCCAAAGAAGTTAACGATTTTAAGAAGAAGACATTTTTTAAGGCTATCTAAAGTTCTGGCCTGAAAGAAAGGAAGTTGACGAACATGATCGTGATGTGGACATCCATGGAGCAGAGGATTTCCATAACAAAGAAAATGTTCTCCTGCAAGAAAAGGAGCCTACAGCGGAGTTGCCAATTGCCATCAAATGAAGTTTTATAGTTGGAATGTTAGAGGGCTTGCTAATCTAGCAACCTAGAGAGATTTTGGCAATTGGGTGACATCTCATCAACTTGGTCATTTTCATGTTTCGATATCATGTTGATTGCGGACAGCTTCAAATATTTTTGCAATCGCTACGAGGAGTTTTCTTTTGAATCTAATATTGATACGAATATTAATTGGGCCGTAATTGTGTGTGGTTAGAGAAGGCTGATTTTAGATTGACTAGTTGTAAATTTAATAAATTTTGGATGGATTGTTTGTTTATTCATAAAGCTTTCAATCTCAACTTTGATACAATAGGGGTGTATCTTCACCCTGACTTTAGAATTCGCAAAGACCAATTGGTTATGTTAATATCGTTATTGCCAAAAAACAAAAGTTAGTATTATAATGGAAGATTTTAATTTAGTATGTAAAGAGTCTGAAAAATGGGCCTGCCCCTGCTAGACAAGCTTGTTTAGCATTCAATGGATTCATCAAGATGCTGGACTAAGGGAGATTGTGGACAGAAATAGAGCATTCACTTGAACCAATCTCTGCACCCCGACAGTGCTGGTTCAAAGCAAATTAGATACATGTTTTTTTTTAACAATTCTTGGATTGAGCAAGTTGAAAATTGTGGGCAGCTTTTGGTAGAACCAAGAAGTTATTTAGACCACTTAGCACTTCTCTTTTACATGTAAATTAAATATCTTTAAAACCACATGCAAGAGAAGACAAAGATTTAAATACTTCCTTTAGGCCACGTTTGATGCACAGGAATTTCACTGTGCATCAGGGTAAATTTTCCAAATCTGTACGGCTTTTCCTGATACAATCAAACGCAGGTTTTTTTCCCCGGGTAAAAGGTTGGATCCAGGGGAATTTTCCCCTGGAAAAAAGTCGGACCTAAGGTCCGACTTTTTGGCGGAGACAAATTTTTTGCCCGTTAGGGCTTCTCATCACTCGTTTCTTCGCTCTCGTTCCGGCCTCCAGCCATCGTCCGCTCGCCGTGCTCTCCACCACCGCCGCTGCTCTGCCTCCAGTCGTCGTCCGCTCGCCATGCTCTCCACCACAGCCGCTGCTCTGCCTCCAGCCGTTGTGGTATTTCGAAGAAGTTGAGGTACGCCATTCCTGCGTTCTGTCTTTTTTTCTATTCATCGCCATATGTTTTTTTCCTTCCGCTGCTTCATGGGTGATCCTTGCCTTCTTACGTCCTCAATCTCAATGGCCTGAACAACCGTTTCTTTTTATCTTTTTGGTTACTATGTGCTATTAAAGCTATCTTATGCATATTCTTTTATCAGCGCCTGCCAATCTTGTTTTAGTCCTTTATAACATAGTGGATATTGCTGTAAGTGTTCTTTTTTTTTCCCAGCTCAAAAATGCAAGGTATACATGTCTTCAGTTTTGACAGCTACCATGTCCGTCTGAAGTTTTCATGCTTCTCCAAGATCTCCGTTTTAGTGGCATTTTCTTCCAAAGCTAGTATTTGCTAGATCTTCGTTGAAGTTTAGTATTTTTGGGTATCTTATTATACCCAAATCATTTTCTGTTTTCTTGAAAGTTTCTGTCTTCTGCAACATCCTGGTTCTTAATCCCGTTTATGTATTCCTGGAGTTTTCTGTCCTTTCCAAAATCTTGATTTTACTTACATTTTATTTCAGAACTTGTTGTTTGAAGATCAGGCTTTGGACTAAAATGGGATTGCCTTACCTGATTCTGGGCTTAGTCTTTGGTTCCATGCTATTGGTTTTTGTGAGAGGGATTGGTGCTAATTGGGGAACATCTACTGTTTTTGAACCAATCAAAGTAAAACTGTAAAAGAGTTATGTAAATAGCTTGCTTCAAGCTATTTCCCTTGTGAGTTCTTTGTACTTGGCATTGTAAAACAAGGAACATTGTTTTTGCCCCAATTGGAAGTGTTCATCATTTTGATACTGATTGTGATTGTATGTGCCTCTATAGCTCATTCAGTTATGTTTATTTTCTTGTTCATGTGTTAATTCAATCATGCTTAGGCAAATGTAGCAAGCATGCACCTTTGTGTATAAGTGAGTATATGCAACTAGGTCAGTAGGTGTCAATTTGTATTTGTGGGTATGAATGAAACTCTGAGGTGAATTGTCATGTGCTTGAATTCCTAAAATTGTTAATTAGCAGATAAGACTTGCATTTTATTATCTTGCTGCCTTAGAAACTAAGAAAGGCAAAAGAGAGCATATCTGCCTCTGTTTAGGGTTGCCTTTGACTGCATCATCTTAATAAGGTTTTGAATCTAGTTTACATTTTCGATACTGCTAATTCTACAAAGTTATGGGCTCAATTATTCAAGGATTTCTGTGGGTTCCAGTTTGCCATTGGCCTCTCCTTTTTGTTGTTCAACATTGTGAGCTTTTTATCCATCTTTCTCATTCTCTCTCTCTCTCTCTCTCTCTCTCTCTCTCTCTTTCTGAAACCTTATTAAGATCACACAGTCAAAGGCAATCCATGAACTGAGCCTAAGTCCATCTGCTACTGAACAAATTGATTCAACTCAAGTGTTGAAGTATGCATCATATTTGTTCTGACCATTTGGGAAGGAAAAGTTGGTACAGTTTTGTTATTCATGTTGGCCTCTTGAGATTTGTTTCTGTTCTTTTGTTTAATTCAAAATTTTACTGTTTCAGTTACAAGATTGCTTTATTAATCCGCTTGTGCAAATCATCAACATGGAGGATAATGGTACATCAAGGGAGAATCTTACATGGACTGATGCACAAATGGACTACTTAGTCCAGCTTCTTTTTTATAAAATGTTTTTTAGCCTTCTGCACTTATGGCATTCTTCCTGCTGCAAATGTTCCTGCCCCTTATGCTTTAGCATCAATATCAGCTTTAAGATTTGATCATTGTGGACATCGTTTGGCTACTTCTTCATCAGATGGAACTGTATGCACGTGGTTACTTGAGGTTGGAAGCACGAACAATGTCCAGCCCACAGAATCAACCGTCTACTTTCAAAGCTATGCATCCTATGTTTGTTGTACAGAATGGGTTATAAATGTGACAAGTTTGTCATCCTTTTATAGTTTCAGTTTCATTTTCCTTGTAGTTCAAGTGGATCAATTCTTGTTGCAGCAGGATGTAGCCCCAATAATGCAAATGTGGTTGTTTGAGATACATTAGGAGGCACTAGACTTGCCAAATAGGCCCACAGCATTGGCTAGGGTGCAGGACTCGTGTTAAGTTCTGGTAGGAAAAATGGGACTGACAGACAGAGAGAATGTCTTCTTGGCACTCATTGGGGCTGGAGGTAACGTACCAAGTAACTTGTAGATGATTCCAGTGGCTTTGAACGATGTAGCGTTTATGTTGTACATTACACAGGGTTTTATTGAATGGCTTTAAATATTTTTTCCAGGCTGAATTGCATGATGTGTGTAGGTGGTGCACGGTTAGTTGCAGTTTTTTACCATGACAAAAAACGGTCAAAAAATTTTTTCTTGAAAAAATTTTCCTGCCTATCAAACTAGACATTTTTTTCCCTTCAAAAAAGTTCCAGACCATCAAACATGGTCTGAAACAAGAAGAAGGGAATTTTACCCTTCTGACATTTTTCCATGGAGATTTTCCCCTAGAAAAAGTTCCCCCTCTAAAAAATCGGTGCCATCAAACGTGGTCTTATTGAGAGTGTCAACCTATTTGAGGATGTGCAACGCTTAAACTTCTGGCAAAACGGAATGGAGTACGATCATGCCTAAGTAATTGGAGTAAGTATAGAACCAAGAAAGTTGATACCAGAATTAACATACTTCAAATGAATCTTATTGAAAATTATAAGAGGCAAGATATTGGCTCTCATAACTGGTCCACTTCTGAAAATCATATTAGATGTTTTCTTGCGGATGCTCTCTGAGATGAAGAAATTTACTAGAAAAAAAAAGTTAGGGTATCATGGCTAAAAGAATGGGATAATAACAGCAAATTTTTGCATGCTATGCTCAAGAAAAGGTCCAAAAAAAAGGACTCTTGCACATGAAGATGGATGATGGGGAGTTTTATGAGGAGGATCCAATTCTTTCAGCATGTACTTCTTATATTTAAAGATTTTTTACCCGTGAAAACTCAACAAGAATGATTATGGATCAGCTTGCTATTGGTCACTTCCTATTTATAAAAGAAAACTTAACGTTGTTAAGTCCCATTTCAGATGAGGAAGTGCAATAGGCTGTTATGGATGCCAACTCCAATAGCACACCAGGTCTGAATGGGTTTCCGAATTTGTTCTTTCAAAAGAATTGGGACACGTTTAGGACTAATATCACAATCGCCATTAGAGATTTTCTTTTAGAAAGGAAAGTTTGTTAAGAAACTAGGCAGTAGTCATATAATCTTGATTCTTAAATTTGATTCAGCTGTGCCCATTTCCAATTTCAGACATAAGTTCTTGAGAATACTGTACCAAAATTTATTTTCAGAATCACGGTTTCGATAATGAAGAAGGTACTACAGCGGGTCATTTCCAACATGCAAGGTGGTTTTTTGAAAGATAGAAACATCCATCAATGTCTCCTTCTTGTGCTTGAGATGGTATACACAATGTCTGAGGGTAGATCAACTAGCTTATGTTGAATATAGACCTACCAAAAGCATATGATAGGGTCAACTGGACTTTCTTACAAGCTGCCATGTTGCATTGATGATTTCATCCTATTTGGACTCAAAGAGTAATGACAGTAGTGACAAATGCTTTCTATCTCTTGTGATTAATGACTATCAAGGTGAATACTTTGGATGTTCTTGGGGTCTGCGACATGGATACCCTTTATCTTCATTTTTATTCCTCATTGTCATGAAAATCTTTTCACGTAAATTTCAAGCTGCAATATAAAGAAGAATGATTGAAGTCCCGCATATTGGAAGAAGCATAGGAGTTTCTTCTACAATCTATGCTGATGACATCTTGATTTTCTTAAAAGCCTTCAAGAATGGCTTTCTTCATCTACAATTTTTTTTTTCTGTTTGAACTCCATGCTAGAATGATGATTAACCTTCAAAAATAAGCATTCTTCTATTTCAATATGGGCCAAAGCAAGATTGCAAGTATTTGTAATCAGTTCGGCTACAGCCTAGGATAGTTTCCTACTTGATATTTGGGTCTCCCACCCAAGCCAACGAATTTGAGAACGTTGGTCTGGTTCTTATTATTTTAAAAATGCAAAGTAAACTGAGTTTATGAAAAAGCATGCTACTTTCCTATGCAGGTAGGATCTGCTTGATCAAATCAGTATTAGAAGCACTGGATGTTGGTGTTCAAGTGTCCTTTTGGTGTCATTAAGAAAATGGAACAGATTATGTGCAGTTTTTTATAGAAAGAGTTAGATGCAGGGGTAAGCATCATTTAATTGCCTGGAATGTCTTGTCTTTTCCTAAATAGGAAGGTGGGCTAGGTATTAAAAAACTTAAAGAGGTCAATGAAGCTAACCTTTGTTTCTAGGATGTACATTATTTTTTCACCAGGGCATATGGGACTCATTATGCATGAAGAAATATTTGAGTAGGAAAAGTACTTGGTATGTGGAAATGGTTCCCAATATTTCTTCTCTTGGGTGGGATCTAAATCTATTACTTGAAAGATGATGAATGGAGAACTTGTTAAGTGTTGGATAGACCTGCGGAGGATGTTTTACTCAAGCAGATTCAATTGGATCTGTTTGGGGAGGCAGAGCCTTTCCTTTGAAAGTCGGTTAAGGTTCTATGGCGACGACATGTGCAATGCACTGGAGATTGCCTTCAACTTAGGCTCATGCAAAGTGCAGATTTTCTTTGTTCTAAAGACAATCGTAAACATGTAAAGTTCAAGAGCCAAGTTTGGAATCATGTAAAGGTTAAAGGAATGGCAGTTACATGGCATAGTAGATTGTGGAACGCAAAAGCATTACCTAGAGCTAACTGGTTTGTGTTTGTTTGTAGTTATTAACGTCTGCCTACTGATGCCAGACTTCAACGTGTGGGGTATTCCATTGTTTCTGTGTTTAAGTTGTGTGGGAGGGCTTGTGAAGATCAATCTCACCTTCTTTTCTCCTATACTAATGCTATGACATTTACCAATATATCTATTCATGGTTTGGAGTAAATTCTATAGAACAGATTTTTTCTGTGTCTGGAATTTGTGGTGGAGGAAAAGCTTCTCATGTAAAGAATTTGGATGGTGTTGGCTTGCCTGCTTCAACATCACAATATGGAAGCTATGGTGTTTCAAAAATCAGGTGGTGCATAAAGAGGTGCTTAAGCTAGCTAAGATTGCTAAGAGGGAAGCTTGACACTTATTCTATAAACAAGAATGAGGACCATATGTAAAACAGGCGATAAATATCTGGCTGCAAACCATAATTTTCAGTCCTTTTTGGCATTGTCAGAGTAGAGATGAGTGGTGGCTGGAAGTGGTCACTGCATGAGTTGCAAATGTTTATAAAGTGGCTGGTTTACTATGGTTTAATGCCTCCCAATTAGGAAAACCAGTTGGTGGTACAAAGGTTTCTTTTCTCAAACATGATCAGAATTATGGATTCTATTCTTACAGAGAGGATTCCTAAAGACTGTCATGTGACTCTAATCACAAACTGTCATGCTCTTAGTTCTCGTGTCAAGGAACTAAGAGACTGACTCTGGTTCATTGGTAGGCTCAATAGTAAGAAGAAGGTTTTCCTCAATGTGGTTAAAGATCACCTGTCTTTCGAGGCTATCTCTTTGCTGAGTGAGCAAGAGAGTGTTGAGGCTTAGTTAGAGGCTCCCATGCATTTTTGTGGTTCTGCATCATTTTTAGCAATACAGGCAAAATTAGTAAGAACAAGATTTCTTTGAATATTACCGTTTTCAAGGACGAAGACCCTCAATGAATAATTGAAGGAAGAAGGTTGACAAGTTAACATACTCCTTAGCAGAATAAGGTTCCTAGTGATAAATATAAGTATAAATGTATATTAAATAAACAAATATGCATATATATTCATTTTAATCTTTTAGATGTTGGACGACTAAAAGATTTAAAATATGTCACTGATAGCAACATAAACCATTCTTAAAAGTGCCATAAATAGGCACTATCTGATACACTGTTGCTAATACAGCTGCATGCTTTAGCGACCAATTTTTATTTTTAGTAATAAGACAAGATCTAACATATGAAAATTTTGAATATGTGTGTGTGTGTGGATTCAAATTTGACGGATGCTAGATATTTTTATATAGCTCAAAATAGAAAATTATTTGCTAAAATATAGACACTATAGGGGTATTAGCAATGGTTTATGGTTTGTGGTAGTGTGTTTTTATAATAGTTTATAGTTATTTCAACAACAGTTTGTGGTGCTTTCAACTATAGATTTTTAACCTTTTAATCACCTAACAGCACTGGGAATTCAATATGCTAGAATTTTCCCATATAAAAGTACTAGTAATATCTTAGGTAGTCTTTAATTTTTATAGGTGAAGACTAATTAGCACCATTGTATGGCATCCAATGATATTTTAATTACATTACTATAAACTCATGCACTGAATGACTTTTATTATATCTAAAGGGTGCAAAAGATTCCAAGTTTGGTTCTAAGCTAGGGTTCTTTCAAATGCATCACCCAAAAATGTTAATTAGCTGACAAGTTCTCAATGATGGCAAACCTCTCACATACACGATCAATGGGAACTTTGTAGCAAAAGTCCTGTATATATGCTTCCAAAACACTATGACTTGACTCTAAGGGTAGGCACTGGGCCAGGCACCAGATGGACAATTGGGATCCATTTGACCTACTGGCCAGATAAAAAAACTCACTGTGATAGCTGGCCTGGGTCGGGCATCGGGGGCTCGACTTGGTCCAAATACATACCTTTATACTTTTTTATTTCCACATTCTTTGGCATGACGCCAGCAGTCGACTCCCATACAAACTTTTGACATATTCCCAATGGTCTCCAAAATACTAGAAAATGAAATGTGAAGAGTTTCAAATAAGGATAGATGTCGGGACGGATACAAGGTAAACATGAAGTTGATGGTCAGGCCCGGCTCGATAACTAAACGGGCCAGGCATGGACTGCCAATAAAGTCTTTGGGTCAGCCCAAGCATGCCCTTTGTCAAGCCTTGGACCAGCCTAATGCTCAACGTTACTTGAGTCATATAGGGTCTATCCTACCATGCATGAGAGGGAGGCAGAGACATCAACATATTAGTAACTAGAGGTTGATTTTTATAATGTCGAACCAGTTTAAGCTTCAGAAAGCACACATATATTACATCTCTTTTTATTTATATATATATATATATATGATCCTTGAATTTCTCCACCCAGCTTTGGATGGAGAAATCCTCCAACCTCTCACAGTAGATCACTTTGTGCCTTGTACTGAGCAATGCATTTATTTACACGCTCAATGCATTATATTGGGTGGCTGTGATTGAATGGAAGTTTGGATGACTTGAGTCTATATATATATATATAAACTAGTTGTAAAAAATGAGCATTAGCAATAGTTTACGACATGTACATAGCAACAGTTCCTAGTGTCTTTAGCAACAATTAACAGTTCTTTTAAAGACTAATTTTTAATGGTTTAAACAATTGGAGCATCCAGTGCACAAAAGCACAATACATACATACATATATCCACCTACTTTTTGCTTCTGGGTTTGGTATGTGGTTTTACATTTGGTCTAATATCTAGATCCAAAAACCCAACAAAAACTTTCAACCCTTGGTCCATTTTCTAACATAATAGTAGGTTCTTAAGAGGCTGTTTGGCAGCACTAATACATCAACAATAATACATTGTTGTTGCCTGATGAATCTGTCCTAGCAAATAAGACAGATTCATAGAAAACTTGTTACAGTGTTATGTGAATGTGTCTCATTTGTTTTGGGTAGATTTAGGAGACTAATAATGATGTGTTACTGTCGCCATACAGTCCCTAAGGTAATCAGTCTGGTCTGGATTGAAAAAATTTAAGTTAAAAAACTGAAGGCTATTCCAGATCCGGTTCACCCACATTCATTTAGGTAAGAGCCAGCTTGGTCAGACCTAATCCAACCCTTTGACACCCCCAGGTTGGGCAGGTTCACATGACCAAAGAGGAGGGATGGATCGGAGAAACTGCAGATTGCCTCTTTGACAAACTCCAGTGATGTCATTGATCGATTTCTCAATGGCACCATGGATGGTTGCCTGAGCCTTCAACATCGATGAGCGATGGCGAACTGCAGATTCTGGACTCTAGATGATCGAGGCTGAGAGCTGCTTTGTCAATAGTTCAGAAATTTCTCTGAATGAAATGTGAAATCAAGTGGAAACTGAAAGAAACCCGTAAGCACATCTGCGTCTTTTAAAATGGGCGATTGACAATGAATTGGCTTAATCATGCTTCATTCGAAATCACTTGAATAAAGATTGGCTGATTGCCTCAAGGCACATAGAGCAACTGGGCTGCAAGGCAGTTTATATCCAAGGAATTCAAGGTTTGAATATTGTGGCTGCTGTCACATTCTAGTGTGTTATTTCTCTTGACTGCAAACCATGGCAAGCGCAACATTCGAGTTGAATGATGTACAGTACGTCTACCTAACCCTTGAAGCAAGAAAAAACCTTGAAAGGGCAAGGCCTTAGTGGTTTTATGGAGAAGACAGTTTCTTCTAAATAAACAATAAATAAATAAATAAATATTAGCCGATTGTATAACACTTTGGATCAACCCATGCCAAGCCCCTACAATTCAAATCGGCTGATTCCAACCAACTTTTACATCAGAAAAACAGAATGTGAGAGTATGAAGAATTAAAGAATCATTAATGCGGATTGATAAGTATCACAATATGGAAATCCTATTTATCAAGAATCATGCAGGAACATGTGGGCTTGTCTGGGCAATTGTCCACACAGGCACTAGCATATGGCATCCCTCGGCCACTGATTTTCTGAAGGGCCTGCCTGTCATCAGTGAATATCTAGCTTCGGCACCGACGAGTTACCTTGTTTTGCAGCGACCCATTCAAACTGCAAACCGATGAGGTCTGTCCTTTTCCTTTGGAAAAACTGTGGAATCAATGGCTGCTCATCGTATTTGACAAGTCCTGATTTCTCAAAACACAATCAGGGCAGGCCAGTCCATGAAACTGGCCTCGATCCATCGACGGTCCAGTCATTCTCTTTAGATGGCCGGACCACCGTAAAACTTCTTCTTGATTGATGTTTAATATTTATATGCTTTCTATTTTGGCAGATCCAGACCTGAACGTTTATGCATAATACATAGATTATATATGCGTCTTCTCAACTTCTCAAGATTGTTTTTCTTTTTTCTATAATGATAGAAATACAAATTATTTAGGTTTCATGGGCAGGGAGGCTTGAAAGCTTGAAATGCCATTCTCTTCCTGCCTCGAGAGTTTAGGGTTGCATCGGGGCAGGAATCACCCCATGAAGCGTTGGAGCATAGCACCTAAGTAAACAAACTGGTGACTGTGTTTCCAAATACCATGAGCTATGCTATGCCATGAGGCTCATTCCTCTGCCTCAACACAAAAGGAGCTTCAATTAGATGCTAACTGATTAGAGAGAGAGAGAGAGAGAGAGAGAGAGAGAGAGAGAGAGAGAGAGAGAGAGAGAGAGAGAGAGAGAGAGAGAGAGGGCATCAAAAAGGAAGAGAACGACAGGGCGTTCAATGGTGGTATGAGATATTAATGAGAGAGAGAGCGTACACCTCAGGTCAACCACGCATCACAGACCTCACGTAGGCTAACAACACAGGATGCAATGGTTTAGGCTACTTGTCAAAGGAAGAAAAGTGTGACCCATGGATGCAATGGAAATTTCACACAAGAATATTCCATGCATGTCTCTCTCTCATAGTCCACATCTTCTGTTAATCTTTCCACCATCCTTAAGAACTGTTTCAAAATAAAAAAACAAATCAGGCTAAATTGGGAGAGAGAGAGAGAGAGAGAGAGAGAGAGAGAGAGTGGTGACAGTTGCTCGTTAAGAGACAGTGACTGGCAAGCGTTCACCTGAGTTCGGGTAGATTGAGTTGAGTGCCCCTTATGGGCATGAAACGTACATTCAAGACTAGGGGGACATTTTAGTAAATTTTTTAAAAGGTATGTATTTTATTGTTTTTTTTTTTTGTTTTCACTTTTGTCTTCCTAATTTTTTTTTTGATGTGAATTGGGGGTATTTTCATCCTAACCATATAAATGCAAGAAAATTTTCTACTCATGAGTCATAACCAGGTTTGGAGTTCGGATGGACATGGGCCAATGCCAGCATATTTGTATTAATGTAACAGTCATAATGAGAAGGAGAGTTTCCAGTCCAAGGAAAGGTATTATAGAAAAGATGTATTTTGAAAGAAGAAGAAGATTGTTATATATATGTGTATATATATATAGGTTATGAAAGAGTTAAAAAGTCTAAAATAGACATCACTTCATTAAAAAATTCAAAAGTACCCCAACCCCCTTTTTTTCCCTGTATATAATAAAAAGGAAACATTTTAAAAGGGTAAAAAAGAGTTTAAGAAAAAGTTAAAAAGTCTAAAATCAACATTATTTCGTTAAAAAATTGAAAATACGAAAAACCCCATCTTTTTTGGTATGGTAACTGCATACTTGTGAGTCCATAAGGATGTGCACACAACTCGATCTCACATCCGACTTTGACTGAAAAGGATGGAAGAAAAGAGAGCAATGAAGAGGAGAAGCTGCACTTTGTCTACCATCATTGTCATGATGTAAATGAGATGTCACTCTAAAAAATCTGGAATTGGATCTCAAATTGATGGACTAGCATTTGCTTACCCATCTATCAGAAAAGTTTTTTCAGAGACCTTAGACTTAATTTCTTGCCTAGGTGCGCATCTGACGTATGTGGAGGGCTACATATCTATAGGTCGCCTAAGGTCTGATTTGAATAGGTGAAAAGTGAAAACTGGAAGGACGGCACCTTCTTACGTATGAAGTAACATCACAAAGCACCCATGTGAATATGCTTTTTATATCAAAATTTTATCCCTCTATACATATCATTCTAGCAGCCAAAACATTATGAAAAGCCGAATTTTTCATTATAGATGGCCACCTTTGAAAGTCGATCAAACAAAATGATGGTCGCTAACATCATCTCTAAGAACAGATTGCCTTCTAACTAATACTTCCGGCGCAAACCGGACTGTTGCATGCAACTGTCATACGAATATTGGGCATTACTGCACAAAACAAATGTTCAGTCCAATGAATTAAAATGTTTATGAGGGATTGTATAACACCAGGAATACTTTGTGAGTGTTGCGTGAATTTGCCCTACAAATTGGGTTCGATTCAGGAAATATTAATTATAGTGCCTTATGAATCTATCCCAATTTTTGAAAGGATTCATGACACACTCACAAAATGTTCACTTAGCCAAACGACCCCTGCAGGCCTACCTGTTGATGATAGTGTCGTTCTGCAGGCCCAGTCAAGTCGTGAAGTTCTTTTCCGTTTGGAAAACTGGGTGATTGCCGACATCATGTTTGGCCTGTCCTAACCGGTCAAACACCAAGGCAGCAGCAGATCCAAGAAACTAAACTGGGTCGTTTGATGGTCCAACCTTGCTTGATTTTTAAATAAATATTTTCATTTGATGTTTCTCATTTGCTTTCAATATGAGCATATTCCCAACATCATGGCCCCCAAGTTCCTACAAAATAACACAATTTATAAATGTCTATAGATGACCGTTCACAAAGCCCCTCAACTCGACCTGACTCTCACCAACCCCTCAACTCGACCAGTTACGCTACATTCCTTAAAGGAACCCTGTCTCTGTTTGACTCTGTAACTGTTTGACCAGCTATGCTATGCCTCTCAAGGCAAAGTCTTTTGAGTAACCTGCGCTGAGGCTTTTAAATTCTCTTAGATGGAACATGTTAAGAACAATATTCTATTTTTAAAATACAAAGTATAAAAGCTTCATATTCTTTTTCCAATAAAAGTAACTTCGCTTCATGCCTTCTTTATAACAAAAAATTTAATCTCCTAATGAATTAAACACTAAGCAAGTACTATATGTTCTGAATTTTAGCTACACATGCACTTGTTTAATATTCGTCAGTGATCCCAAAATTCGTTCCAAACATGTGTCAGGGACTCGAAAATATGTCGCTACCTACTACACTGTGCATGCTACAACAGCCATCATTGTAGATGGTTAGCATTATTAGTTGCAAAGTTAAAAGACATTGAGAAGTTAAGCGACAAATATAGCCGTCACAGAAAACATTATGTAATGCGACGGAAAATTTTATAGTCAAAGTTACAATAAATTGTAGGCACATTCCATGGCCATTATACTAGCAACTAATGTCTTAACAAACACAACTAATACACGATGGTCAATTTCATCCGTAATAGTTTGGGCAACGGAATTTGCAGTGTGGATCTTTGACCGTCACAATTACTTATTAGACACAGAATTGTGAGTACTGGTGACTGTTAAAGCTGTAGCTAATGTTTATACTTGCCCATCATATTTAAGTTAGCTTTAACCTTAAAAGGAAGGGAAAACATCTTTAAAACTAAACACATATATATTTATTCAACATGGAAAAGTAACATCATTGACTACATGACACTCAGACATTCCACTGACATACATAAGCAGCATCCAATGCTGCCAATTATAGACCAGTACAGAGAACCACGGACATCATCACAAAAGATATATATATATATATATACATTTAGCCTTGGGTACATCCAGTTGGTGCAAAAGAAAAGAAAAAAGCCTCTTCCTCAAATCATACTTCACATACATGTTCTGTTGCGCAACATTCCCGAAGATGGGCATCTCTCCGTCTTTAATGGTTAAGCAGAACATTCCACTTCCAAACATGATAAAGATATTTGAAGGTGGCAGCTTCCAGTCTGCGTTGGCGAAATGGAAGGTAATCTCCGACAGCCCTTCATATGGATCACCATAATTCTCTGCATGGTAACACAGGAAACCATGCTTAGTAGGATAGAAGCGTTCATGGTTCATGACATTAGCTACCCTATTTGCCACTTGATCATACACATCTTTGGCAAGATAAGTCAGCGTGGTACCCGAGTCTACGATGATCGATCTGGCATATCTCCCAACAATGTGATGAACCCGATTCAGGACACGACGGGTCGAAGACGACCCGGATGCCCCACTGCTGGATGTTGCCGATGATGGTGTGGCCGCTGCTGGTCCTGGCGAAGACCGCACCGTGGCCGGGAGCCGGTAATGCAGCGTCACCAAAGATGAGCGTCGATGATGGAGTGGAGCCAGCTTGATGGTTGGAGAGGCAGTAAGAGAAGCATCGATCGAAGATCCAACCGAGCTGTGAAGGGAAGGAAAGGCCACCGTGGCCAAGACCAAGGAGGGCTGCGCCAACAAACAGGCCCTCGTTGTCGTGCCCGCAGCCAAGGGCGACTCTTCTGATGGAAGTCCGTCTGAAGGTCAGGTTCTTGGTGGAAAAATCGACCATAGTGGAGGATCCATTTCCGTAAGACACTTGCTAAGGCACGAACGGCACCTGGAGCAGAACCTTTTCCAGAGTCAGAATTCCATATGTCTGCCAACGGAAATGATAAGGTTATGCTCCAGGCACCGTTCGTGCATTACCAAGTGTCTTACGGCGACAGATCCTCCACTATGGGCGACTTTTCCACCGAGAACCTGACCTTTGGACGGACTTCCATTGGCCGAGTCACCCTCGGCAGCGACCACAACAATGAGGGCCTGTTTGTTGGTACCGCCGGTCTCCTCGGTCTCGGCTACACCGACATTTCCTTCCCTTCGCAGGTCGTCCGGATCTTCGGTCGGCGTTTCTCTTACTGCCTCTCCGACAGTCAAGCTGGCTCCACTTCGTCGTCATCGACGCTCATCTTTGGTGACGCTGTACTGCCGGTGGGAATCAACATGGGCGGAAGGTCCCGACAAGTGAATGTCGCGATGTCGGAATTCCAGATCTCTGGCAACGGAAACGGTGGGGTCATTGTCAACTCTGGCACCTCCGTCACCCGCCTGGTACAGCCGGCGTACATCACGATGAGGGACACTTTCTGGGCACGGATGACGCAGGTGAACCACACGACCGCCGGATTCTCTCTCTTCAACACGTGCTACGACCTGAGCGGCAAGGATGTTGTGAAGGTCCCCACTGGTGTCTTCCACTTTGGTCGAGGTTCCAATCTGTCAATTCCGCCAAGAAACTATCTGATTCTGGTTAACACCACCGGCTTGTTCTGCTTTGCCTTCGCTGGGACCAGCAGTGGTCTCACCATCATCGGCGACATCCAGCAGCAGGTCATCCGGGTCGTCTTCGACCCTGTCACTTCCCGAGTCAGGTTTGTCTCTTAACAATGAAGTCCTCAGTGCATCACCAAATTGTATGTTGAGTCTGTTGTTTCCAACGCTTCTGTCAATCAGGTTGAGCAGATAATATGTGCCTTGAGAACTACCTGGTGCCGTCGGCGTCTCTTGAACCTCTTCCTTGCCTGAAAACTCTGTGTCCTCGCCGAATTTGAGCTGTCACATGGAATTGTTTTCATTGCTATAGGGAGGAAGACAGTAAGCAAATTTCTTATCAATGGAAGAGCCAATCTGATTTACAAGCGAGAGAGGACCACTGCCTAGGCCAACATGGCCATGAACTTCAAGCAAGGCTGGAGTCGGTGTGCCTTCATTATGAAGGCAACCAAAGACAATTCCTGGAAGCTCGATGGTGCTGGCACCATCATCAAACACTAGTGTCTTGGTGGCAAGTATCCCTTCTATGAAGGATCTGTCTCTATAGGAATATCTGAATCCACAAAGTTGGTTGATAGTGCAACCATGGAAGGGCAGCTCCATGCAAGTGCTCACGAAGCAGCTCTGGCTCTCGTAGCTGAACGACCGAAATGGATCAAACATTGATGTTTGGACTGCTTGGCTTGTTGGGCTACAGTGAATGAGGGGTCATAAAGAGGAGAGAGTGATGAATCTCGATGAATGAGGTCTATGGAGAAGCCAAGAGGTTTGCAAGCGAAGATGATGATAGGGTTAGGTAGTATTGCAAGCAGGAGCAGTTGCAGGAGAAGGCCGAATGCTAAGGAGGAGAAGAAGGCTGCCATGGTGAGCGCTAAAAGGTTGTTGTATTAAGGAGAAATGTGTTGATATTTATAGTGGAAGCCATAGTTAGGGTCGCCACTGATTAATGTCAGGATGTGGTTTTGGAAATTGTGCAGAAAAGAAACATGTGATCAAACTAAGCAGCGTATTCCTTGGTGTAACCCGTAACCATCACAAATCTCGCAGTGCTTGGTTGGACTTTCACAATTTGTTTTTGTGTCTTTTTCATAGGACTCAGTAAAATCAAGATCTGAATATTAGTCTTGAAGATATTGGATCACAAATATTGCAAGACTTTCAATCACAAATATTTGAAGGAAGGACGCAGACACTTACCAAAGGTTACCACAATAGCCAGTGAATACGTTGGAAGAAGATATTGTTTGAAGGTTTTGTTATCTGTGTTGCCCTTGTAAGGCATGGTAGTCCCTTCTCCAAAAACCGTTCAGTGACCCGCTTAAACCATGAACCTTGAAGTGTTCAAAAATGAAAATCTCTTTCCCAATCTCTCTCTCTCTCTCTCTCTATATATATATATATATATATATATAGTTGTTTTTCTACCCCTCAGGACGTTGTGGGCTCTCACCCACGGATAGTTCATCAAGCAAGGGCTATATATATATATATATATATATAGCGAATGGTAGAAACTGGACAATAGGTCAGGGATCAAAGCAGACCTTTTAAAAATGATATCAAGCTATTTACTTTGAAGTCTAACCATACCAATATGATCTTAAGTTGATCCTTTTTTGGTTTTCATATTGTTTTTATAATAAGTAAAACTGAATGGCTTCCATAACATCAACAGTTGGAGAATAGAAAAATCAACGTTTTTCATCAAAACAACTTGATTTGATTTATATTAAAATAATTTTTATAAATATATTAAGATGTTCATATTTCATTTAAAATATTTTTTCAAAAAAAAAAACTAATTCCAGGTGTTGGTAGCATTTCTTGATGGTCATGGTTAGCCAAATTTCCAAGTGCTTGGTTGGGCTTCCACAATTTTTTTGTGTCTTTTGGTTGGTCATAGTAAAATCCAGATCTGTATATCAGTGTTGAAAACTTTCTATCACAAATATCTGAAAAAAGGAAAGGGAGACAATTTAATGTACTTTTTCAGTTGTTTGGTAGCTGAAACACTTATAAATCAACTTTAAAAATTGAAGCATGTACATAAAATAATAGAACTATTGTTTCATGAAATAATAAAATTATTATTCCATAAACCTGTTTCAATCTTTAAGACATTCACAAAGTGTCTTTCATAACAAACGAATCATAAGATAACCACAATAACTGATGAATAAATACATTGGAAAAAGAGATTGTGATAGTGGCGTTTGAAGGGTTTCTTTTTTTTTTTTTTTGTTAGTCTTGCCCTTATAAGCCATGGTAGATCCTGCCCCAAAAAACCATCAACTGACCGGCTGAAATCATGAACATTCAAGGGTTCAAAAATGAAAATCTCTCTCTCTCTCGTTATACATACATATCTTTCTACCCCACAATATTATGGGCTACTTCACCCGCTGATGAGTTCATGGGACAGTGGCGCTTGCTTTGAGGGGCTGCAGGTGTTATGGCCATAGCATAAATCTGTTATTAAAAAATTATCGGTTATTTTTAATGTAACAATGATTTTTTATGCCATGATGCCATCTGATAACATCAACCAGGTTATATATATATATATATATATATATATATAATCCTCTGACCATGTTGAATTCCATCATCAAGACTGCCTGATGGATTTGCTTTAGATGAAACACATCGCCTGATACATTTTATTGGGTGATTTATGAGAAGTCAGAGGATTTTCTTTCCAAACCCAGAAGATGAAATCCACAAATTTGTATATGAGAGTACTTACACGTCCTGATCATTTTATCACTTTTTTCCTTTATAACAGTAATTGGCAGGCGCTATTTCGCGACTAATAATATTTTACATTAACAAAGTCATGCTTGTAATGATTTTCATCCTCTCTCAAGATTGCAAAAGGTTCCATGTTTGGGTTAAGCTAGAATTTGCCCTTCATACGCATGGCCCACAACTGTTATTAACAAACATTTAGAGGTCGTTTGATGGCATTGGAACACCACGGAACATAACGGATGCATTCTGTTTTGGTGAAATCGATGCAAACGTTGGACAGAGAACGATCATGACATGCAGGACAGAGAACAAGAGATATAAATAGTTGAGGCATTTCAATGCGTTCCATGGTTTACCAAAGAACAGTGCATTGAGGAACGCAACTCTCCCTGACCCCGAGCTCCTCCTGCCCTCGTCCTTTCTCTTTCTCTCGTTCTCCTCCATCTCTGCCCCCTCTCCACCCTCGAGCTGCCCCTTCCCCATCTCCGCCCCCAAGCTGCCCCTTCTCCTCTGTCTCCGCCACCGAGCTGCCCCTTCTCCTCTGTCTCTGCCCCCAAGCTGCCCTAGCCATTTCCCTTTCTCTCCTTCTCCTCCGTCTCCGCTCCCGAGATGCCCTCGCCCTTTCTCTGTCTCTCCTCCTCCGCCATCTCTCCCCCTTCTCTCTTATGAGTCTCCCCCTCGCCCACTGCTCTACCTGTTTCACCCTGTTCTCTCTATTGCTCTCTATGCCCATTTCATTGCTGCAAGGAGCTCCATTGCCGTGAATAGCTTTTTCCAGGTGAGTTTTTATCTCTTTCTCTTGTTTTCTCTCTCGCTCGCTCCCTCTATTTGTCTCTTATTTGCAGAAGTCTGAACTATGTGTATCATGAAGTGAAGATCATTATCAAGGAATATTGGAGTGTGCAGACCAGTGCTATATAAAGAAAGGGATGGATTATGGATCTGGATCTGTTTATAAGTACCAAAAATCTAACTAGATCCAATTACATGATTTGATTATGCTTCCATCTTGCATCAGACTCCCCTAGTTGGAGAAGAGTCTCTCTCGACGAGTTTAAATCTTTCATCCTGCTAAAATTGGATCTGTTGAACAAAAGGACCAACTGCTCCCCTAAATGGTGGTCTGCTCACTTCTCCTGAAGATGATCAAGGTGGCGGCTCAGGTGGTAGCTTTGGAAACCACATTTTCTTTTCCTTTCTTGCCTTCTCAGCCTGCAAATCAAAATAAAGTTCTTAATTAAGTACCAACTTCATTCATATTTTATTTTCCTTTTGTGCCTTCCCAACCTGCAAATCAAAATAAAGTTCTTGATTAAATGTTAGAATTAATCATTATTAAAAATTAATTTCTATTTGAACTACAACTTGAAAACAACTCGGATTTCTATCACCCCATCCATCTACAATTTCTTGCCTTCCTGCACCAAATTTCCATATCAATTCTTCATATGGAACAACCTCCCTGACAATAGTGGCTTTATTTTCTTGCACAATTTTTGCCAGCCCCCTCGACAACTGCTCCTTTGAGGGTCTTGTAAGCATAGGTATTGTAAGAATTAAAATAAGCAACCTATCTATTCATCTTCTTCATCTTCATTATAATATTCAAACTCATTTTGCTTCATTGTCTTCATCCCCTTCAAGTGGAACGTCCTCACCAGCATATGCAGGCTCACCTTCTTCAATGTTCAAAAGGAGTACGCCACAATGAGGCCTCCATCCATTGCACTTCAAATTCCTGAGATGATCACTGCTGCTCAGAGCGTCATTGTCAAAATTCAAAAGAAATTGCAAATTCCAAATAATGGCTATTAATGGTGCTAGGGTCACTCTCAAAAACCATGTTTTTTCTTCCAGCAACCCTGAGGTCATAAACATATTTGGTTTGCTTGGCCTTTTACATTAAGTCCTCTATTGCTAAAGTTTATCTTCATTATTAATTTTTAAGGTGATAAATTATTTAAAAGTCATTTAAGTAAAACATATATATATGTGTGTGTGTGTGTGTGTGTGTGTGTGTAATAAACCTTACGCTACATATAAAATAGGTTTATGCAACCCTTGAAATCCAGCCGTATAACTGAATCAAAAATATTTTACTTGCATAAGAAGTTCTAGAGTGTTTGGGGTCTTATTGTAAACCAACTTAAATTCTTTCTTTCTTTTTTTTTTTCCATTATGCAGTCTAAACAAGCATGGTTTGAACAATTCATTTCCTTTCTATTCAAACAATCTTTTATAATTATTTGTTTCCTTTCATTTTGTTTCATCTCCCTTTCTCCCCAATTCCTTTCCATTCTTTCAATTTTATCCTATTTTCCCTCCATCCAGCACTTTCAAATGACCTTATATAAGAAGTTACATGGGGAAATAGGTCGCTACTGGTATACACTTGTAGCTCCTTCTATCTTGAGAATCAGAACAATCACAGTGTTGTTAAACTTCTTCAGCATTCTTCTTATTCCAAAGAAAAGTTCAACCATCTTGATTATGTCACGACTGATTACTCCTCGGTACTGTTGAAAAAGGGACTTGAAGGATCCATTATGTACTGAAGCACTCTCCACTTTCAAACTAAAGTTGCATACTTCACTTCTTTTGCTTAAAACAGGTCTTACGAGGCTTTTTATCCTCCATCCAGCACTTTCAAATGACCTTATATAAGAAGTTACATGGGGAAATAGGTCGCTACTGGTATACACTTGTAGCTCCTTCTATCTTGAGAATCAGAACAATCACAGTGTTGTTAAACTTCTTCAGCATTCTTCTTATTCCAAAGAAAAGTTCAACCATCTTGATTATGTCACGACTGATTACTCCTCGGTACTGTTGAAAAAGGGACTTGAAGGATCCATTATGTACTGAAGCACTCTCCACTTTCAAACTAAAGTTGCATACTTCACTTCTTTTGCTTAAAACAGGTCTTACGAGGCTTTTTATTGGGCCAGCCCTTGGGTCAAAAGGCTGCCCTAGGCCCCAACTCAATATGAGCTGGGTACATGTTAGGACCAGACCCAGCATCGACCAAGACCTCTGCCAGATGCCGATCCTCTCCCAAGATCTTTCGGAAGAGCCGTTGGACAAAACTAAAAACATGCTATTTACAAGATGAATACCCGGCCGGACAGCAACCCTGGCTCAAAAATCCATGGGAAGTAAAATACAGGAGAGGTTGCCCACCCAAAAGCTTGAACCTACTACAAATTGCTATAAGGTTGTGAAGCTAGTACAAGTACGATCGATACATGAATATCTCTCCTCACTCAACAAACCATTCAAGCATGCACATCCAACACATCCTGTCATACATGCCTAGGATGGCCAAACCATACCCAAGCCCGTAGGTGGTCAAGCAGCCCGTGGTCATGTCTTCGGCACTTGTGCCTCCGAAGTACCGCTGCGGATGCCAAGGCTATTGCCAGGTACAAAGCAAAACATCAGAGAATCCCACTGCTATAGGGAGGGAAGAAGTATACCTGCCAGTTGGTCCCGGCTTAGGGCAGCAAATGACTCGAGGTGAAAACAGGCAGCTAGGTGCAGCCTTCGAGTATTTCAGCAACCGAGGATGAAGGACTCGGCCCACCTGGCCGAGGGAAGTGAAAGCTTCTGCCGATTGCTGCTGCAATACGAGTGGGGTATCCTTCTCGGCTACGGCACTTCTTGCCGGTGACGAGTAGGCGCCGGTGGATAGAGGCTCGGTTTCCTCCAAGGTGAAGGTGCTCCTTGATTCGGCCTTAGAGGATTGTTGAGGATAAGTAGGAGGGTCTCAGTTGGGTTTAGCTGAGCTAGGTCTGATATGACATTGGCTGGGCTCAGCCAAATGCTAGGCTCGGTTGTGGTTAAGAGAGGTAGGTTCGGGTTTGGCTAATATATAGGTGGCATGCAGTGCTGTTAGGTCTAGAGGGCGAGGGTAGGATGGGAATGAGGTGGCATGCGGTGATGTTAGGTCTAGAGGGCGAGGGTAGGATGGGAATGATGGATGATTAGGGTTAGGGTCGGTTAGCGCAAGGATGTGACACTTCCCCTACATTAGGAAAATCTCACGTTGGCAATGGCTAGTGATGAGGTGGCCTCGGATTATGGCAAGAGGGTTGTGTATTATGGATAGGAAGGACGAGGGGCCGTATGGAAAGGTATGGCGGGTGGAGAAATTGGAAAGCGCGTGGGTGAATGAAGGGTCGGATATGGCAAGGGATAATCGGGCGTGGAAGGTTTCCTGTTTTGGAGCTCAGAGATCACGGGCTAGGATCTCGGGGCAGTTATGGAAATTGGGGAAAGGGGAAGCGCGTGGAGGTGGCTGCCTTCTACCTTTTTGGAATGGCTAGGAGTGGGACACACTAGAGGGGGACTTGCCTTTGTGGTGGAGCGTTACTAAGAGGACAGTTGGCGTGCAATAGAGGCTGCTCCTTCCAACAATTCTGGCAGCGAGAGAGTTGCAAAATGTGGCTGACGGCTAGGGTTTCTCAACACCTAGCACGATCTCTCAATGAAAAGCCAGAACTGCCCTTTACGAATTACACCTTAAGAAAATATGGCGTTGTAACCCAAGGGAAGTCCTAGAATGTTTTGGGGCAACAGCTGTTTCGGCGAGGTGTGGCCTGAAAGTTGCCGACGCACAGCCGGTTTTCATCCGTCTCGCACAACTCCACCGTTACACCTCCGATTCCGGCCAAACTAGGCCAAGACACTAGTAACTAATGGGAGACCAAACTGATATGCGCCTCGTATGAGTTTGCCCACCAGTTTCGCTGGAACCCCTTGTTCTAGTTGTGGTTGCGGCGGTTCCAGCAGCTTAGATCCGACTGAAGAATAGGATCTCGATGGCGTTGAATGATAGCTTTCTCTCGAATCCCTTCTCCACTACAGATGTTGTATGAGGGTTTTCGGTGGTTAGAGATGTCTCTATCAAACTTGGGATTCAGCCTTAAGATTCCGATGTAGAACTGCCCCATGGAAAGGATAGAACCGCGGGCCCTAAGCAGCTTCTTCCTTCACCGGATCTAGGATCTAGAACAAGTTTTTCCTTTTTCACACCCACGGACCATGCAAGTTGGGCCAGATCGTGTGCCTTAGGGCTAGTTGGTTCAGATCTATAGAACAACCTTCGAATGGAAGTACCAAGGGGAGAACAGGCACCTTCCTATCTTCAAAGGATGCCGGTCATCGATGCTACGTAGGAAGAAATCGCCCAAGTGTTGAACGTCGTCCTCCTATGCAGCCTTCCCTTAGATCAATCCCACCTTCTAAACATCCTTGTGGTTAGGACGAATGCACCGTGGATTGAACAATACCTTGCTGGTCGGGATACGTAGTTGGTATGAAGAACCGTTGAAGGGGGTCGCCGGTAGCCCCTTCGCGAGATCTACAACCTTGAATCCGCTCGGCTATGGAAGAAAGGACTTTAAAAGAGAGAAGATGAAGAGAAAGAGGAAGCCCGTGGGTGAAACAAGAACTCCAGCCATGCCGGTTGAGGACAAGTGGAGAAGACAATCCCATGTGGAGAAGGAGAGAGAAAATGATACTCAATTCTTCATTGGCATAAAACGTGATTAGGGTTTCCCCTTTGGACAAGACTTATATACATCAAAAATGTCTTGGTTCTAAAGCTCTAACCTGAGACGAGACAAATGTAAAACAATTCTAAGTGTCTCAAACCGAGACATTACAAAAGCAACTAAAACAAAGTGCTAAAGCAAATCAAACATGGGGGCCGATGTTGATCCGTTTGCGACCGCTCCAAAAGATCTCGGACTTGTGAATCCAAGGAGTAACTTACCAAGGTTCGCCCTAGGCTGCTCCGTCATTCTGGTAAAGGACTCGATATCCGCTTTGGTCTGGCCTAAACCGGGTTGTAGTCCACTATTCTGATCTTCAATCTCCAAGGAACTCGAACCCAGCTCAGACTTTCCCCTTTCGGCCTTTGCTGCTCAACGCTCACCTCCTGCTACAGCCGCGTGAGTGTTGCCTAAAGGGAATCCAAGAGTTGGTCCCTTAACCTCGCCTAGGTGCCACGTGGTGCCACCCACTTGCGTGCGCTTGACCCGACACGTGTGGGCGCCGTGGTCGACACCTTTGGCCATCCTGACTCGGCTATCCATGGCATGGTTAGCTGCCCTGCTGCCACGGCAATTGCCTCTATCTCGCCTTCGGCCCTTGCCGCCTGCTGGCGCCATGCTCGGCCGAGCACTTCTCAGCACTAGCGGTCACCTTCGCATGCCTCTTCTTCGGTTTCGTCCATCCTCGGCCATGCGTTGAGCCGCACCCTATTGTTCTCGGCGCTCCACGCCAGGGTTAACCTAGCAAAACTCTAGTGTTCTCAGCTTGTCCTTTGGTATTCAGCATGCCCAACTGCAGTCCACTCCGCTTGTCAGCTATGTACGGGTGTCCTCGGCCACACTGCTGGCTGGCTTCGTGGCACTGCCAAAATTAGGCACATATCAGTACCTAACTACTCATTTGGTGCTCGGCTTATTGCTCACCCTCTTGTACAACCCAATAATTTCAAACAATGAGCCATCTATGAGGCCAATTGTATTTTTGTGTCTTATTTCTTTGAGCTTAACAGGTTGGTGCATTGTTTAATCTATGTTCCATTTCCTATAAAACTACTTATTTCCTATAAAATTACTTGGGGGTGCCATTTTAACTCATCTCTCTCTCCCACTTGCCAGCACAGACTACTATTTAAAATAAGAATAAAACATGTAATTCCCATCCTTTTCCTCTCTCCCTCTCTTTGTCTCTATCTCTACATGCCAGAGAACTCAAAGGGCATGAGCTGTTACTTTGTTTCTTTCTTCCACCACACTTCGCTTTCAGTGGTAGACAAGCCAAAAAAAAAAAGGAGCCACCCTGTTGAATAGAACCATTAATATGCATTATATGACAGTTCAATCATCCTTGATATTAAAGTTGCAGACTTGGAGGCAGAGACGCAGACTTAAGAGGTGGAATAAAAAGGCTCGAATCAAAATACGTATGTGAAGTTGGAAGATTGTGTTTCCCATGGCAATATGGTGGCTATGGAAGAACAGGGATTATGAACACCATGACAACCAGAAAAAATCCAAATCTGTTACATCAGAAGCAATTGACGTCTTTTTTATAGGACTTACCAAGTGCTAAATATGACTCCTCAAGCAAAAGAACAAGTTTCCACAACTTTTCGTCCTTTTTCATGTAGGAAGTCTCTCACGTATATCACCAACTTCAACACAAGTCAGCATCAACCACAAAAGCATGTAGAAAACTGATATGCTAATGACACCACATCTGAAAGATGCCCTGCCTTGATTGACCAACTTCCCTTCCCTATTTTAAAGCTATTCACAGTACCTACCCCATGGTCCTCATGAATCGTCATGATCGTCGATCAACACTAGCTATTGCCGGAAGGAATTCCCATCTTTCTGTTTGCTCTCGCTCCCTCTCTCTCTCTCTCTCCCTCTTTCTAGACATGCATAAGAACTCAAAAGGCATGGAGCTGTCACTTTATTTCTTTCTTCCACCACACTTTCACTTTTAGTGGTGGAGAAGTCAAAAAAAGGCGAACCATCCTGTTCAACTGAAATGATTAATTTACACGATAGGACTTTTCTCAATCTTTTTTGTTATAGAAGAGATTGCAATGTCATTGAAAATTATATATATGTGTGTGTGTAACTAATAATAAATAATGAAAACACATGTCACTTTTTTCTGTTTTATTTTTTCTCTTAACTATCTGTGAAGTTAGATTGGGCAACCATGATTAGATGGTTGGATAACCCCCAAAAAACCAGATCACCATTTATTTTTCTTATATTTGTGTTAAAAAGTGTTTCGAACAAAATGTGAATCTTTTAATGTGTTCATTATAAACACTAATTTAATCTAAGAGTCATTCCTTTTTTAATTATTACAGTATATTTAATAAAATAAACAATAACTAACTTAATACATGTTTATCACCACATATATTTTAAGGTAGTGCTAAATTACAAAAAAAAAAAAATTTAATAGGTCTGGCTTCTGTCCCTTACTTAAGTGGTATGTTCTTTATGGACTTATATATATATATATATATACACACACACACACACTATGCACATGCACACACCAGAGAAAATGAAAGAGAGAGAGAGAGAGAGAGTTTTTATTAACTGAAACTAAAAACATCCAAAGAGTAATTGATCACATAATACAACTTTAAAAAAGGATGAAACAAAAGAAAATAGAGAACAAGCCGTAGAGAAGAAGCAAGGAACCAATCGGACGGCCAAAAAGCCTACACGATAGCTAAAAGCTCCGTTCGAAGGGTTTTTAATAAATGCCGGATATCGAAGCGACCATTAGGAACAAAGACTTCGTTGGGATGAACCAATAACCACGTATGCCAAAGAAATGGTAACACTTATACTTGTGAAGGGCCGGCGGTCCAAGTAGGAGGTCAGTAAAACACAAATGCAGATGGCAGATGCGAAGGGCCAGTGGTTCAAGTAGAATATCAGTAAAACACAAATACAGATGGCAGATGGAACTACAACTTCAGTAAAAGGAATCAGACATTTGCCTCTTGTTAAATATTTGATCAAATTATAATTGGCATGGCATGCAGAATTCTATATTTTATTAAATAATCATATTTCTAGTCCCATGAGTTCTTTTCGGCGACGGCCTGGGCCTCTCTTTTTACACCCCTACCATGTCCAATGACATTGGATCGTGTCGGTCAGTACAGGGGTTGTGCCCCGTCTGGTCAAACGTCACCGAACGGATCAGTTTGCTCTTTCTTTGGAAAACTAATGTGGAAAATAAATGTGTGGCTGTGATTGTCCCAAATGGGTGGTGTACCGGTACCGGTATGCTGGTACAGCAATACAGTTTTCGGTACGTGCTGGTATGTTTGGATCTGGTTCCAGGTCAAAACCAGATCCAGACCATATCATAGCCTTAAAAAAAAAAACCGATGGAGCGACGCCTTCCTTCTCCGTCTTGAGTTTGTTCATTCCCTCGGCGGTGAGTGCTTGCAGCGACCTTGGGCAGCGGCAGCAGATGGTGGCTGGCGATGAACGGTGACCAGCGACGGACAGCAAACGGCAACGGACGGCGACTGGCAACGAATGGTTACTTTATTAGGCAGTTTTTAGGGTTCTGTTTGAGAGTTTGGGCAGCTGCCAACAGACGTCTAGGAGCATGGTCAGTGGCTGGTGATTGGCGATGGCCGGTGAGTCATCGACGACAGGTTTAGTACATTTAATGGCTGCCTAATATGCAAAATTTCTGTACAATTTTGGTTGTTTTTAGGGTTGCCCGAATTTTTTTGGGGGTTTGACAGCTTGTGCACGTGTAATGGGGTTTGTTATTAGTGCTCAGTCTTCCTTTTCATCTGATTTATCCATCATAGGATGAAAATAAACATGATTCAAAGTCGTTGTGTCTTTATACATTTCTGATTTGTGATTTCTCATGGCATATTGACATTGAAATCGGTTTTATTGCTTCAAGTGTTGTTGTTTTTCCTTGGATTAACACTGCAGCAGGTATCTTCTTGTGGTTTCTCTTTGATATATCATATGTAATTATAGTTTGGCACTGATTAGAAAGCTCCAACGCCAAGACATATTTTTGTTGTTGCACTGAAAAAGGATCTATGGAAGGAACATTTTATGTTTTTCTTTTTTATTGACTTATGATATTATCTATGGATTTATGGAAGGAACATTGTCTTAATGTGATGATATCATTTGGTTTTTTCAATTTTTTGAATTAAAATTACATAAAATTATATAATATACACTATACCATCGTATCAATATTTACAAAAATATTGTACCTATACTCGTACCCATACCCGCACCCGTAACCATACCATTGTGACATAGGTCGCTACTTGTCAAGAAGGCAATCCAAGAACCTGGGCGGGGGTGGGTGTGTGGGTTAGGTCTTCCGGTACCTAACATATATATTCAAGTATCATAATGTAATTGGTCTGCATGCCCATCCGGCAGCCACTGCTTGTGATATCAAGTAGGTAATTTTTTTTGCTGGGAAACTAACGAGGGAGCCCCTCGCTTTATTGAGATATCAAATCGATAATTAAATAAATAATTTAATCCACTGTATATGTCACTAATTTCAAGACACCAGCTAACATTGTAACATATTACCATTAGTCAAAAATTATATTGTGATAAAGCTGGACTCAGTTCCTTTAGTGGGATTTTCATATGATCCGATCAGGTCGACTGGAAACTGAAAGCATGTCCTCATCGTTTAAACATCTTCAAGGGTAAGATGGGTAATTGACAATGGATTGGCCGGGTCATTCCTGAATATTCAAGGGATTCAAATAAAAGTCGCCTGGCCCTTGCATCCAATTAGGACGAACCAATACAATTTAATTTCTGGTGACTAAAACTTACAAGTACTACATACATACATATATATATATATATATATATATATATATATATATGTATGTATGTATGTATGTATAAAGGAATGTATGTATGTATGTATAAAGGAATGTATGTATAAAGGAATGTATGTATGTATGTATGTATAAAGGAATGTATGTATGTATGTATAAAGGAATGTATGTATAAAGGAATGTATGTACATATATATATATATATGTATGTATGTATGTATGTATGTATATATATATATATATGTATGTATGTATGTATGTATGTATGTATGTATGTATGTATAAAGTACTACATACATATATATATATATATGTATGTATGTATGTATAAAGGAATTGAAACCAGCTGGCTATCTACATGTCCTTTTTTTGGTTGATAGAACCCATCACTGCATTTGCAATGACCAGTTGTTTGAATCATGGCATTTAGCGATGGAATACACCTTTTTACAGCAGCTTTTAATGATACGAAATAACAAAATAACCATCCTACTGCATAAGTAGCTGCCTTAAATATATGAAATTATTAACATGAACATAACTATTGTTTGAGAGGCACCAGCCATTCTGCCACTGAGGATGACTCACTTGAATTTGAATGAACCTGCAATTGTGAGAAACCTTATACAGAATAGGCTCAATCAATAGGCAAGAGCTCTATATTTTAATTTTAATTGGTTCTGCCTTAACGCAGAAAACAAGGTCGGCCGAATGCTATTGGGCCCGGCTGTCATTAATTACCAAATAAAAACTTTAATAATTTGTCAGTCATTTGACCAAAATAATGCCAATGTTTAATTGATAACATTTTTTTGGGTTAAGATTTAGAAAAAAATGCTAGCAATTAATTTGCATCGAAAGTGACGAAGAAAATTGTGCATCCATGGCTGGTGTTCTTATGTCTGGTTGATTTGAGAGATTGATGCTCTCAATCTTTGATCCTCTTTTATACTTTAAGTTGTATTTGATAGCTTTTAATGCTCCATTAAAAGTTGTGTTTTAAAAGATCCTCAGCTTAAACAACCAAAGATTTATGTAACATGGATCTTAAATCCACATACATTAAAAATTGTACATTTAAGGTCGGATGAAAGGAGTCCCAGCCTGATCAGATCCCTGGTGAACAAATACAACCACAACAACAAAACAAGCTAGTGGCAACACCCAATAACCCTATTGCCATTGCCAACACTCATCCCCTCACAAAAACCAAGACTCGCACTTGTCCTTTGCATTGTAGGAAAAAACTTTGAATGGTCGTTGCCAGTAGCCTCTGATCACCTGCCGACATTTTAGAAGTGCAGGGACAGGAAAGCCTGGTCATCCGGCCCCAGAGCCGGGTACCCGTTTGATCCTGGGCCCGAAAAAACAAGCCCGGGTCAGCTCGATTAAAATTTTTATATTATTTTTATTTAATAATAATATATATATTATTATTAAAAATGTATTTTGTATTTCAAAATTTTTATTTTGTATTTAAAAAATATATATATATATTTTAATAGGGTAGAGTCCAAGCTTGGGTTTTGAGCATCGAGCCAGGCCCGGGCTCGGGTTTCTGGCGTCGGGCGCTGGCCAGATGCCCAGGCGTAGGGACAGTCATTCCCTGCTTTTATCCAATGACGTGCCCATGTTGAGAAAACTGTTGCAAATAAATGTAAATATGAAAATTTACATGTATAAAAATGACAGATTCAGATTAGACATCCCTACCAAGTCTGTATTAAGAATGCATTTTATAAAAGAAAGAATCGTTAAAATTTACTTGTTTCCACCATTCTTTCCTCCTGTTCTACTTCAAACATCCCAACCATGGAAAAATGATGTATTTGATGTAATCAAGCAAGGCTTTCCATCAACAATGTTGGGTGGGCAGTAAGCTTCTTGATTTCCACATTAACTTCTGCCTACAAGATCAAAGAATAAATCAGTTTTCAGCACAAAGAACCAACCAGCCTCAATCAATATGACAAGCTTCTACAGGAGGAAGAAACTAATCTAGCATGCACCTTAGAAAGGACAAGCTTCTGTGAATCAATCAAGCCCATCGAGTCTAGATCTTGATTAGCTCTCCACTCGTTGCTGACATCCACATCTGCAGTGCCTGATAGGACCATAACTAGTTCAGATCTGATGAGATGACTCAGATGTTCTCTAGAAGAGAAATTAACTCATGATCAACTAAGTCAAAACCAGCTTCATGCCATCAAGGGACAAAATGCAAGTTCCTACTAAAATTGACTTGATACTGATGAAAGTACAAAGAAAAGGAGGAAATTCTTAAATTCAAACTGTTACAGTCTTAAGGTATTAGAAGCAAAGTAGTTTACAAATCAAATCATGAGAATATATATTGTTACATAAAAGAGAGGCAGCTCTTTGCAAATGCACCATGTCTCGAATAGCAACTGTGTGTTTCAACAGGTATACTAAGTAGTAAGTAGATTACATCAGTCTTAAGAATAATATTTATAATTTCACCACTAATTCTACTTGTTGAGTGCGTTGGCCACCTGTAACACCATTCTAGAAATAAAATCAGCATTATCCCAAGTAAGGTTACTAAAAAGAGCAAGAAGGCAATGGGCGTATAAAAGCTATAAGCCCAACAGATCTTGGACGCTCTATGGGCAGCAATTAGGGCACGGACATCAGCAAAAAGGAATTCTTACATCCATACCAGTGCTACATAGTAATGAGACTATGAATAATCATCTTACCCATGTGTTGCAGGAGGAAGGCCTTGAAGTTGTTCAGTATAAGGTGGCATATCAAAAAGTACAAAGTCATAAAATTCTAAATAAATAAGTAGATTGTATTGATTTTCAAATAAATATGTTCATGCATACAAAGTATGTTGAATGGATCAAAGAGAGTAGGTCTTACAAAAGCTTTGAATGCTAGATGATGTGCAGCCATCTCATATATAGAGCAATTTGCAAAACCATATCCGAAACTTATACTAAAAAAATTAGCACAATTATCATACAAAAATATTGGCCATCATGTAAAACACGGGAGAGAGAGAAGAGACCAAATATCAGAACTCAAAACCATATTGAATGGCTTATTATAGATTGTCAGGGAGTTATAAGATTACATAGGTTAACGGTTAACCACAATCTACTGCAACCAATTTCAAGGACCCAAAGGAATTAATCAACAAATGAATATCCAAAACACAACCAGCAGATGCTATGGTAAAAAAACATGCTTGAAATGTAGAATACTTTGTAGCTGCACCTACTAGAAACATTTGATATTCTCTTTGACTTAGCTATAACTTACAAGACACACTATTAGAAAACTGACTCGTGAAACCTTTATAGATTAAGAAGAAAGATGATAGAGGCATTATAGAGTATGACCACCATAGCATATGCAAGATAGCATGTCTATAAAAATATAAATAAACATGCATTAAAAGATAGATATAAATACGTAGATAAATAGCTATATGTAATACATAAATAAATGGAGAACTAATTTAAATGTGTACGACATTATCACTTCAAATAATGTCACCTTGGAGTCTTTGACAACTCTGAAGAAACCAAATGTCAAATTAGGATTCATCTGCAAAAAACAAGTGTAGCAAATACCACCAAATTACCTTATATGTATCCACACTGTCCTTTCAAGATAATCTAGGATGCCCTCTTGCAACAACACCTTTGACATCAAATCAAATAGAACTTCAACCTCGTATTTGATAAGAATTAACATGGCATTATTATGAGAATTGTCAGTTTCACACAGAAAAAGGCCTCAAAACGATCAAATGTAGTCGGACTAAGAGAAGAGATAATGAAAGATAAACAAAATGTGTCATTTCTAAGATTCTAACCAGAAACACACAATTATGATCAAATAAAACCCAATTGTACTTATAGGTGACAAAAGTCTAGAACTTTTGTTCCTATGATAAACAATTCATTTCTAAGTGTTGGATTATTTTCTGGCTGGACTGGCATACCTATCAGGATCTTTTCCATGACAAGCCATTTCTACGTTTTCAACTGTTTTCACCACAAGAACAACAACGCACAACTTACCTGGTGCAGAAGAATATATTCTTAATTCCACAAGAATGAAAGCATAAAGTGAATTCCTTTCTGCAGACTACTTCAAAAGATACAAATTTTCATACTCATCTGATTCCATTTGTGCTGCAAATATTACTGCCATTTTTGCTAGAACATTTGATTAATCAATGACTACACATGTCAAGTAAAAATCAGAAAATATCATGTTATCAACTCAAATTTTTCCAAAAGACTATATTACTCAAACCAGATTCTCAGTTAGTCAAACCATTTTTACAATGGTTTGGATCTAATTTTAGACCTGAACCCAACCCTAGACCCAAACAGACTTCTATATCCATACCAAAGTCCAATTCAGGACTACTCAATCCAAAACGGATCTCTGGACCCATGTCTAAGTCGAAACACAAGATTCAAGTCTAAAATCTAACTTTAGACCAAGATTCAAATCCAAACCCATGTCCTAAATCTAAAACGCAGACCTTGATCCGAAATATGAAGCCAAAGTCCGTAACTAAACCCCACGAACAAAACTATGTCCAAACTAGGAAAACAGACCCATAAAGCCACTCTTGGATCTAAATTAGATCCAAAACCAAAGTCTAAATCGATTTCAAGAATTTGAAACTCAAAATTCAAAGTCGAGACCAAAACAACAAACTTCAATGCTATCGAGCGCCATGCGTGCATGCACAAACCTTCCCTTTGTTTGATGTCTCATTCTCATGCCAAAAATGTGTTTTGAATTTAAACCACTCACCTAATCCTTGATCCAAGCCTCGAGCATAGACTAGAATGCGTCGATGATGAATCAAGCCGATCTGGATCTAAAACGAGCACGAAATCACTCAAAACAGAGTCGGTCCTATTTGTAACAATAGACCATTTTACCCTTTAAATTATACATTTCAAAAATATTTTTTTATGTTTTTTTTTATGAGAGGGGCGTTTTAGAGGCTAGGGAAGCAAAAGCCACACTTATTCATCCAAAACAAGCCAGTAAGGAAGGCATTTTGCCCCCCCTCATGCAAGCACGGCCAGCTGCCACACGTGGCAGGGCTACTCTTGAGTGCATCGGGAATATGAGCAAGGCGAAATAAAATTCATTTCTAAAATATGCTTTTTACATTTCTTTGTTAATCATTCATGTTGTTAATTGTTCATGTTTGAGATGATGTTCACGCATAGTAAACTAATTTTTTTAATTAATACGCAAATAAACAGTAAGAATGAGCGTTTGGGTTGGAATTTCTTCATTATTATGTTGATTTTGATGTTAGGATTTGTCCAACCTGAAAAAGCCCTTCAGTGTACAAGTTAAAAAATGCATCTTCATGACATTCTCACGTTTAACTTTTTTCTTAATCACCCAATTATTGATCCCAATAAGAGCTTTCTTTTGTTGTTCTCCATTTCATGTGTGTTTGACTTTCTTTTATATGCAATGATATAGATTTCCTTGTAATAGATGAAATGATTATTATTTATGCTCACATATAAAAATATTTGGATTCATGTTTCCAAAATAATTTTGAAAGCAAGAACCATCTTCAATGAGGCTTTGGAAACTTAGTTTAGCCTCTTCATGAGCCCAAGTTCCTCATCGACTTATATAGAAAAACCGAAGTCAGATATTTTTCAAGTTATTTCTTGATTTCAACTTTCATAAAGGCATATGTGTATATTCGTGTCATATACTTATACATACACATAATTACCTCTCTTTGTCTTCTTTTCCCTATAGTTTAACATTTTTTTTACAAATTTTTATATACGTATACATATAATTGAATATATATGTGCATTTCATTTTCTTTCTCTAAAATCTCACTCTCTAAAAAATATCTTCTTCTACCTCTCTCTTTCTATTAGATTTAAAATCTTTCTTTTATAAATTTTCACATATGTATACATGTGACTATATATATGTATACATATATGCACCTCTCTCTTTTAGAAATAAGACTTTACTAAGAATTATTTCTTCTTTATTTTCTTTTCATTTCTTTCAATTTTTTCAAACATCAGACACCTCTTCCCTAAGGTCTAAAATTTTAATATTTGTTTATCAACTTCATTGAGACCAAAACTCAATTAATGATCTAATATTACAATCATGCTTGATAGTCTACAACCTCATTCCATTTTCAAAAATTTGTCTCTCTTCATAAGAATATTTAAGACAATTATGTAAATAAAACTGGGAAACTTAGATGTATGTGATGGTAAAAATGCTTTTAGATAAATGTTATAGTAGGAATGAAGGATTTGCTTCCAATTATATAAGTTCAATGCATTCATACATTCACATGCACTTGTGAAATTCACAAATAATCACAAGCATTTTTCTAAAAGAATTTAAGTAACATGAAATGAAGCTCTAGCTATGTAATACCGAATTAGAGGAAAATCTTAAATTTACTTCAGTTCTTAAGAGGACCACCCTATTGCTTACTTCCTTGAAAAGTTTTTACAAAAATTATAATACAAACTTTTTCATGTTGATTATAAATGGATTGTCTTGGATCAAGGCAGCGAATTGAGTGATGTGTAGGTTTCAATCCCCTGCCTCATGCTTTCCATGTCATGTTAATTGTTTTTCTTTTATTAAGACAAAGGAAAATGGATAAAGAAAATTGACAATCTAAGATAGCATAAGAAAAATGGTGAAAAACAATCCCCATCTCTAGTTTCACTCTTTCTCAAAGCAAAAGAAAAAAAGAAGGTCAAGTGTCCAATCACTAGGAGAAAATAATAAAGAAGTTCTACCAACATGAATGTGAAGAAATGCCTGACAATCCCCATAGATCTTCTCTTGTGCAAAATGATCGCAGTGCCATAGTGCAAGAAAGAGATCAGCTCTTTGCAGGGAGAGAAACACTATGATTAAACATTTACATGAATAGATTGTTTCTGGTTGCAAGGCTTCAAATCGACCTATTTGGAGAATGGTCATCTGGTAAGTAGAAGAAAAATAGAGGAGGATTATCCATCTCTTTCTACCAAATTAATCCATTGAACAGCAGCAGGGGATGGTTGTGCGACTCTTTTTTTCTCGTTTTCAGTTACTATGAATTTTCAACCAAAAAATAGACATTTACTCTCCACAAGCACCTACTACAAGCTTTACAGTGGACGACAGGTCGGGGGGCAGATAGGGGACGAAGAGTGATGGTGGTGCGCTGCGGGTTGTGGTGAGGGCTCAGAGGCTACTGGTTGGGGTAGAAGAGATGATGCCATTCAGACTGCAAGTTGGGTCACTGATGGGGAAGGTAGAGACCCTGCAAGATGCGGTGGGCATGTTGGGTTTGTGCAATGAGGTGATGGCGTTGGCATTTAGGGGCTTCTTGGTCGAGCGATCGAGAAAGAGAGATAGAGACTTTCAGTGGGAAATCTTTGGGTTTCATTGTGGAGAGGAAAGAGCACACGATCTGGAATTCTCTGAACGAAGAAGGAGGAGGAGAAGGTAAAAGAGACAAAGCGAGATTGATAGATAAAGAGAGGTCGACAGATTGTGAGAGAGAAAGAGGGAAATGAACTCGATCTGTCGATCGATTGATCGAGAGAGAGATTTTCCGAAGGTACGATGAAGATTTGGTATGAAACCGATGAAGGAGGAATCGAGAGGGAGAGAGGAAAAGAGCACTGCAAAAATAAATGGCGCCAAAATGATACTCCACCTTTGTTGACGAAATATGTGGTGCCAAATGGTCCAAATCTGTTACATCAGAAGAGGAATTATGAATTTCATGGTGTTGAAAGTGGGTGTTACATCTAGCGCAGCGTGCTCAATGGATCATTCTCATTCTTGCCTTATTGAAATTGATTTGAACGTTGGAAAAATTGCTGCAATATATGTTACTGACATTCTTTCCTCGATAATTTTGAGTTTTGTATGTAAAGTCTACCAATGATCGTATGCACTGTCTTTTGCTTTCCTCATGTATCGTATATATACTTGTAAAGCAAAGAAAGAAAATAAGGAAACAGGGAAAACCAAAGGAGCAACTGCTCTAGCATTCATCGTGGATGTATGTCTATGAACCGAACCACATAAAAATCAGTGTTCGTTTCTTGGTTCTCTTTCTTTCTCCCATTTCAACATGGTATCAGAGCATTGACATTCATTCTTGGCAGATTTCGCTTATCTCCTGGCTGCTTGATCTTGCTCATTTCATCATGACAGAAGACTCAAGCTTTGGAACCACCAGCAAAGTGGTGGAAGAAATTATCGTGCAGGAGCAACCAAGCCCTGCAAACAAGATTACTTCTGTAATTTTAATTGGCAGCAACTATTTAGCTTGGTCCAAATCTGTGATGCTCTATTTCAGTGGCACAAACAAGCTGAATTTTGTTACTGAAGATCTTCCAAAACCTGCTGAAACAGATCCAACTTACAGAGAATGGCGATCCACCAATCATCTCATAATGTCTTGGTTGATTAACTCTAGGGTGCCTAAGGTCATTTGGGATCTTAAGAAGCAAAACAAAAATTTCGGCAATCTCCTAGGCAACATCCAAGGTATGTGGGATGAACTTGACTATCTTATGGATATGCCTGCTACTCTTATATCCAGAGAAAAAAAGCATAAACAACAAAAAATTTTTGAATTGCTTGTGACTCTTGGCCCAGAGTATGAACCCATCCGAAGCCAGATTTTAATGTCCCTGGATCTTCCTTCTCTTCCCACTGTTTGTTCTATTCTTATGAAAGATGAATCTAGAAAAAAGGTAATGCTTCAAAATTTTGATCCTCCAAAGGACAACTCTTGTAATGTAGAACAGGTTGCCTTCTATGGAGTTGATAAAAACAGTGAAAACAAGTGGAAGAACCGTCCAAGATTATTATGTTCTCAGTGTAAAAAGGAGGGTCATACCAAGGAAAGGTGTTGGTTCCTCCATGAAAAACCAACCACCACGAGGCCCAAAAAAAAAAAAGAAAAAGAAAAGAAAGCACCACTGCTGTAGCCAAAGTTGCAACCAAAACTTTGGATACTTCAGATCTTCCTTAGCTGCTGGAAAAAATAAATGAACTGTTTAAAAATATCAAGGATCATCATGGTAAAGAGAAGCAAAATGCTACTGCAACATCAGCAAGTGTTACCAGTAATGCTCTTATTTCCCTCAAGTCTGATTATTGGATAATCGATTATAGAGCTAGTGATCATATGTATATGAACTGCCATAACCTTACTAATTATTCTTCAATGCCTAGAAAAAAATCACGTTACTGCGAATGGCTCCTCAATGCATGTTCAAGGAGAAGAGTTAGATTTTCATAGAAATGGTGTTAAATCTAAAGTGCTTTATATGCCTGATCTCTCAACTAACTTGTTGTCCGTTTCAAATATTGTTAAAGATTTAAATTGCCAAGTTATTTTCTCCCCCACTAACAATGTATTGCAGGACCCTATATCGAGGAGGAAGATTGGTGAGAAAACTCAAGAAAACGGGCTATATGTGCTGAAAATTAATGAATGTGCCTTGACTGCCCAAATGAATCGAGAGGGGGACTTCGGCACCAGAGACTTAGCCACCCATCATGTCGTGCCTTGAATATTTTATTATCAAATTTGAATTATAACTGACATGTTTGTGAAACTTGCAAGTATGGTAAAATGTCTAGACATGCATTCCATGAATATTTAAATAATGCTATGTCTCCTTTTGATCTAGTGCATTCTGATGTCTGGGGGCCGGCCCCGGTGAACTCATACTCAAATTTTCATTATTATCTCACTTTTATTGATGTTTTTTCAAAAACCACTTGGATTTATTTACTAAAAACAAGGATGAAGTTTTTGCAAAATTTTTATAATCTTACAAAATGGTTGAAACTCAGCATGAAACCTATATAAAATGTCTTCGATCTAACAATGGTACTCAATATAAAAACCAAATTTTTTAACAATTTTAAAAAGAAAGCAGGATGGACCATCAATTCACTTGTGTTGATACACCCCAACAAAATGGGGTGACAGAATGGAAAAATTGTCACCTTCTAGAAATGACTAGGTCTTTATTGTTTGTTATGAATGTTTCTCAGGGTTTCTGGAGTGATGCAATTTTGAAAGCTTATCATACTATCAACCACACACCAACGGGAATTATTGCTGGAAAAACTCCTTTGGAAGTCCTCATGAAAAGGAAATTTAAAGTTGACCACATGAGAATTTTTTGATGCATTGTCTATGTTAAGAGTAAAGCTGCAGACAAACTCAATCACAGAGCAAAAAAATGCATTTTCTTGGGCTACTCGTCTACAAAAAAAGGATTCAAATGTTATGATGTCACCACCAAGCATATTCATATCTTTCACAATGTAGTATTTGAGGAAAAAAGTCCATATTTCTCTCACTATGCAATGCAAGGAGAGGATAGTTTCAAGCACAACAACAGGGTCATGCCTAAAAATCTGTAGTACAATTATTTTGATATCACCATAACCCATCACTGTGGTGACCCTGAAGAAAGAGAGACCATTGAAAACCTTGAATGTGATCGAAGCAATACCTAAGTCTCTCTTGAACCTCAAGCATATCAAAACGTATGAATTGGAGCTATAGATCCTATTGAACCTTACTTGGAGACCATAGAATCTCACCCGCCAGAACCCATTCTAAAAATCTTCTCGAAACATTCAGCTACCTAGACATTTGGAAGGCTTTCTCACCTACATTGTGGTTACTCATCCTTTAGAAAAAATTTTGAGTTTTTGCAACCACCCCAAACACCACGTGGCTTCCTTAGTCAGATTGAAAAGCAAAGAAATCCTACTACTTACCAGGAAGCCAAAGACCAAAAGATATGGGTTGAAGCAATGCATGAAGAGTTAGATGCTCTACACAAATATCGTACATGGGAACTAGTTACTCTCCCAGTGGGAAAACGTGCAGTTGAGTCAAAGTGGATCTTTAAAACCAAGTACAAGAGTGATGACTCTATTGAACACCATAAGGCACATCTTGTTGCTAAAGGGTGTACTCAAACACAAGGGTTAGACTATGAAGAAACTTTTGCTCCTGTAGCAAAAATGACCACCATCAGAATTCTCCTATCCATTGCTTGCAATTTTGAATGGCCATTATTTTAATTAAATGAGAAGAATGCTTTTTTACAAGGTGACCTTCAAGAAGAAGTATACTTGCCACCAGGTCACCCTATGGAATGTACTCCAAATCATGTTTGCGGACTCAAGAAGTCAATTTATGGATTGAAGCAATCTCCTAGAGCATGGTACCAAAAATTGAGTGATGCATTGGAGAACAAAAAATTCACCACAAATTCATCAAAAGATCTGACGATAAAATTGTTGTTGTATTGATTTATGTGGATGACACAATAATAACAGGCAATGACGAACAAGGGATAGCTCACACCAAGTGGTATCTTCACAATACTTTTGAGATCAAGGACCTGGGGACTAAAATACTTTTTAGGGATCGAAATTGCTAATTCCAAGAAAGAATCATGTTGAACCAACGCAAGTACATACTTGATTTACTTAAAGAAACAAGAAAAAAAATTATTAGGCCAGCAGACACGCCCATAGAAGTTAATATACGATGTTACTCGGATGCAGACTAAGTCGATGCTTCAGATAAAATATCTATGACAGGTTATTGCGTTTATGTTGGTGAAAACCTAGTTTCTTGGAAAAGCAAGAAACATCATATAATTTTTAGATCCAGTGCCGAGGCATAATACAAGGCAATGGCGACTACCTCAAGCGAGCTGTTTTTAATAAAATCATTCATCCAAGAGCTTGGATTTGTTATCAACACTCTCATTCCTATGCACTATGACAATCAAGCTGCAATTCATGTAGCTGCAATTCATGTAGCTGAAAATTCAATTTTTCATGAACATACCAAACACATGGAAATTGATTGTCATTATGTACGTGAAAAGTTCTAAAAAGGAGATATTGAAATTCCATATACTAGAAGCACAGAGCAGCTGGCCAATGAGTTTACTAACGAACTTCCTACAAAGCAGTTTGATGATATTGAAAGCAAGTGGGGCTGTTTGAATTTCTACACCCCACTTGAAGGGAAGTGTTAAAAGTGGGTGTTACGTCCAGTACAGCATGCTCAACGGATCATTCTCATTCTTGCCTTATTGAAATCAATTGAACGTAGGAAGAGTTGCTGCAATATACATTAGTAACATTCTTTCCACGATAATTTCGAGTTTTGTATGTAAAGCCTACCAACGATCACATGCATTGTTTTTTGCTTTCCTCACGTATCTTATATATACTTGTAAAGCAAAGAAAGAAAATGAGGAAACAAAGAAAATTAAAGGAGCAGCTGCCCTGGCATTCATCATGGATATAGGTCTATGAACCGAACCAAGTAGAAATCAGTGTTTGTTTCTTGGTTCTCTTTCTTTCTCCCATTTCAACACATGACAACAAAAAATCCAAATCTGTTACATCAGAAGCAATTGACCGTCTTTTTTAAATGATTTTCCAAGTACTAAATATGACTTGACTCTCAAGTATTAAACGACATATATAACCATCACACAGAACACATTGCATTATACGATGGAAAACTCCATCGTAAAAGTTACAATAAAGTATTGGCACATTCCATGGCCACTTTCATCGATGATAGTTTAGGCAAGGGGACTTGTAGTGATGGAGCTTTGACTGTAACAAATACTTATTAGCAACAGGATTGTGGGCAATAACAACTGTTAAAGCGGTAGCTAACATTCAAAATTAGCCTTTAAGCTTAAACGGAGGGGAAAACATCTTTAAAACAAAAAACATATATTTATTGAACATGAAAAGTAACACCATCGACTACATGGCACTCAGACTTCCCATTGATATAAAACACAATTAAGCAGCATCCGAAGCTGCCAATAGTAGACCAATACAGAGAACCACAATGATCATCACAATAGAAACTAACACACATATATATATATATAACCTTAGCCCTGGGTACATTCAGTTGGTGCAAAAGAAAGCAGTCCATTGCCCAGATCATACTTGACATGCATGTTCTGCTGTGCAGCATTCCCGAACATGGGCATCTCTCTGCCTTCAATGGCTAAGCGGGTGATTCCACTTCTAAACATTAGAAAGATGTTTGAAGGTGGCAGCTTCCAGTCTGCATTAGCAAAATGAAAGGTCATCTACGGCAACCCTTCATATGGATCACCATTATTTTGTACATGGTAACAAAGTAAATCTTTCTCAGGAGGATAGAAGTGTTCATGGTTTATGACATTTGCCACTGCATTTGCTACTTGACCATACACATCTTTAGCAAGAAAAGTGAGCGTGGTGCCCGAGTCTATGATGATGGATCTGGCATCTCCCAACAATGCAGTCATCTTTGAACCACCAAATTGTATGTTGAGTCTGTTGTCCCTTACGCTTATGTCAGTTAGGTTTTTAAGAACATAATACGTGCCCTGAGAACCACCTGGTGCCATCAGAGTTTCTTGAACTTCTTCCTTGCCTGAAAACTCTGTGTCCTCACCAAATTTGAGCTGTCCCAGGGAATTGTTTTCATTGCTATAGGGAGGAAGACAATAAGCAAATTTCTTATCAATAAAAGAGCCAATCTGATTAACAAGCGAGAGAGGACCACCACCGTGGCCAACAAGGCCAGGAACTTTAAGCAAGGTAGGATTAGGATTGCCTTCACTATGAATGCAACCAAAGACAATTCCTGGAAGCTTGACATGCCGGCACCATCGTCAAACAAGAGCGTCTCGGAGGCTAGAATCCCTTCTATGGTGGATTTGTCTCCATAGGAATATCTGAACCAGCAAAGTTGGTTCTTGTAGGTGGATGACTGAAGTGGATCAAACATTGGTGTTTGGACTTTCAGTTGTCACAATGGCAGCATGTTGTCCATATAAGGTCACTACCAGTATCTATAATGGCCCAGTACAGGCTGGATGGGGTACCTAGCGAGAGTTTCATGAGAAACTCACTGGGACCAGGCATCACGGGGCTGGAGATCATGCTGGTGGTATTGCCAAACCGTGAAGCGATGCAGTGGGAGCACAACATGGAGTGTAGAGCTGCCTGCTCGGCTCGTTGAGCTAGAGTGAATGGGGGGTCATAGAGAGGAGAAAGTGATGAGTTTCGATGAATGAGGTCTATGGAGAAGTGGAGAGGTCTGAAAGCGAAGATGCTGGCAGGGTTAGGTAGCACTGCAAGTAGAACCAGCTGGAGGAGCAGGCGGAATGCTATAGAGGAGAAGAAGGCAGCCATGGTGAGCACTGAAAGGTTGCTGTATTAAGGAGAAATGTGTTGGTATTTATAATGAAAGTCATAGTTAAGGTCGTTGCTGATGAAGGGAAGGATTTGGATTTGGAAATTGTGGAGAAAAGAAACATGTGGCCGAACTGAGTCACGTATTCCTTTGTTTAACCAGTAACCATCACAATGAAGAAAACTTGGTAGCATCTTCCAATGGTTAAGCTTAGGTAAATCTCGTAGTGCTTTGTTGGACATCTGCAATTTTATAATGATTTGTTTCCTTCCATTTTCTTTCTTGTCCTTTTCTTCCCAATTCCTTTCTTTCCCTTTCCATTTTTTTCCTTTTTATCCTACTTTCTCTCCATCCAAACAGGTGATAGAATAGGTCAACAAAAAATTTATTTAACAGCAATGAAAAGATAAGGCTAGATGGGATTGCGTTTGTGTTGCCTCAAGCCTCCCTAAGAGCAACCACCGTTGAAATGACCTTATATAAGAAGTTACATGGAGAAATAGGTCACTACTGGAGTACGCTTGTAGCTCCTTTTATCTTGAGAATCAGAACAATCACAGTGTTGTTAAACCTCTTCACCATTCTTTTTATTCCGAAGAAAACTTCAACCATCTTGGTTATGTCATGACAGATTACTCCTCGGTACTGTTGAAAAATGGACCTGAAGGATCCACTACATCCTGAATCACTTTCTGCTTTCAAACTAAAGTTGCATACTTCAGTTCTTTTGCTAAAGCAGGTCTGAGGAGGAAAGTATTTATTGGTCAGGCCCTTGGGTCAAAAGGCTGCCCTAGGCCCGACTCAATATGGCCTAGGTACCTAACTATTCATTTGCTACTCGGCTCACTGCTTACCCTTTTGTACAACCCAATAATTTCAAAAAATGAGCCCTCTATGAGGCCAACTGTATTTTTGTGTCTTTTTTCTTTGAACTTAACAGGTTGGCGCATTGTTTAATCCATGTTCCATTTCCTATAAAAGTGCTTGGGAGAATAAAATAAGAATAAAACAGGTAATTCCCATCTCTTTCTCTCCCTCCCTCTCTCTCTCTCTACATGCATGAGAACTCAAAAGGCATGGAGCTGTTACTTTATTTTTTTCTTCCACCACACTTTTACTTTCAGTGGTAGGCAAGTCAAAAAAGAGAGGAACCACCCTGCGGACTTGGTGGCAATGACGCAGATGTAGAGGTGGAATAAAAAGGCTCGAATCAAAATACTTATGTGAGGTTGGAAGATGTGTTTCCCCTAGCAATATGGTGGCTATGGAAAAACAGGAATTATGAACCGTGACAACAAGAAAAAATCCATATCTGTTACATCAGAAGCAGTTGACCGTCTTTTTATTTGATTCACCTAGTGCTAAATATAACTCTTCAAGCAGAAGAACAAGCTTCTACAACTTTTTGTCCTTTTTTATGTAGGAATTCTCTTATATCATCGACTTCAACACAAATCAGCATTACCACAAAAGCTTATAGAAAACTGATATGCTAATGAAACCACATGTGAAAGATGCCCCGCCTTGGTCGACCAACTTCCCTTCCTTATTTTAAAGCTATTCACAGTACCTACACCATGGTCCTCATGAATCTTCATGGTCATCGATCGTAACTAGCTATTGAAGGAATGAATTCCCATCTTTCTGTTTGCTCTCTCTCCCTCTTTCTAGACACGCATAAGAACTCAAAAGGCATGGAGTTGTCACTTTACTTCTTTCTTCCACGACACTTTCACTTTCAGTGGTAGAGAAGTAAAAAAAGAGGGGAACCACCTTGTTGAACAAAAACAATTCATTTACATGATAGGACTTTTCTCAATCTTTTTTGCTATAAAAGAGATAGCAATGTCATTGAAAATTATATATATATATATATATATGTGTGTGTGTGTGTTTATAAGTTATGCACACACGCACACACACACACACACACACAGACACACACACATATATATATATTTTACTTCTGCGACAAACAAAAACCAACAGACCTCTTACATTTGTGCTAAAAAGTGTTTGAACAAAATGTGAATCCCTTATTGTGTTCATTATAAACACTAATTTAATCTAAATAATGTTTAAGTTCAAATTACTTTTATAAAAAAGTGCTTTTTCTACTATTCAAATTTTGATGTTATAAGAGCCATTCCTTTATTATGGTATATTAATAAAATAAAAAATAAATAACTTAATATATGTTTATCACCAAATATATTTTAAGATACAGATAAATTACAAAAAAAAAGGAATTTTAATAGGCATGGCTTTGTCCCTTACCTAAGTGGTTTGTTCTTTTGAGAACGTATATGTATAATTATATATATGCACACACACACACACACACATGAGAGAGAGAGAGAGAGAGAGAGAGAGAGAGAGCTTGTATTAAATGAAACTAAAAACATCCAAAGAGTAATGGATGCCATAGTACAACCTATAAAAAGGACTAAACAGTAGAGAAGAAGCGAGGAACCAATCCGACAGCCAAAAACCCTTCATGATAGCTAAAAAGCTCTGTTTGGAGGGTTTGCAATGAATGGTGGAAATCAAAACGTGCGTTATGAAAGAAGACTTCATTGCAAATTTTCCAAATCTTTCACTAGAAGATACATAACCATGTGTGCCAAAGAAGTCGTCGTCACTTAGACTTGCGAAGGGCCAGCGGTCCAAGTAGAAGAACAGTAAAAGATGGCAGATGGATATACAACTTCAGTAAAAGGAATCAGACATTTGCTTCTTGTTAACAAATACAGCACAGCTCTATGTTACAGAAATTTCCGAATAGTGTACTATTGGTTAGCAAACTAACCAATATATCTTAATTGCCACGTTATTTTCTCAAAGAAGAAGGTCATTCTGCTGGACCAGAAACCCCAGAAAAGGATTTGGTGATGGATACGAAAGAGATGCATGGCCTCCACTACATCAACTAAACTGAAGACAAGCCACCACCAACAACAACCAAAGTCTCTAGGGCCAACTAACTTGAAGACAAACAAGGTCTGGAGAAAGAGAAAGGATGTATTGTTGTTTCTTTTTCTTTCTCCTCTTTCTTGCTTCTATTGTCGTTTCTTTGCTGTCCAGTGGCAGAGCACATTGCTCTCAAATGATAACCTTGCTTAGATTATCTTACAATCGAGTTATCATGTTCTAAGTGTAACATATATAATCTTCCATTACCTAACATTTTATTCAAGTATAATAATGTAATTGGTCTGCATGCCCCTCCTGCAGCAACTGCTTGTGATATGAAGTAGGTAATTTTTTGCTGGGAAACTGTCGAGGAAGCCCCTCACTTTATTGAAAGATCAAATAAGTAATTAAATAAATAATTGAAAGTAATTAATCCACTGTCTATGTCACTAATTTCTAGATGCCAGCTAGCATTGTAACATTTTGTGAGGGAACTATGTTGTAAGAAGGGCAGTAGCGGAGCTAAGGGTGGGTCGGTGTGCATCATATTTGCCAATACCAGTTAGTCAAAAAATATATTGTGATAAATCCAAATTTAAATCTTAGGAGATCCTAGAAATGGCTCAATAGCCTACTAACTTGGATTAACCACAACTAAGCGGATCTACTCCATTTAAAGCAAGCTGAAAACCAAACCAAACCAACCCCAGGATTCAGACTTGACACCAGCTAATATTGTGATAATGCTGGACTCAGCTCCAATCACATCACAGTGCCCACATGGGCACTATCAAACTCAGGTCGGTGACTCAAGTGATGTTCACTAAAAAATTTTGGTACTGCCACTAAATAACAGGTTGAGGTTAGAAGTTAACGGGTTAGCGCGAGCTTATCCATTTGATGTTTCTCATATTCCTTTTATGGGGGCAAATTCCCATCCTGATCTCTTTCTTGGGAACATAAAATAACATATATTGATATCAAGTTGCATGCATAAGGTTGTACACGCAAATATATACCAAAGGAAAAAAATGGGAATCTTTACTTTTTCAAAACTCTTTTTGTCATTCTGAAAGTCCTTTTTTTCACTTAGACACGGTATTTTGGTTGTTACACACCGCTATGCACAATTTTTCATGCATAGAGGTGTAAACATAACCAGTTACGACCATATAAAACTCTAATTTTAGATGAGCAGGATGTCACCCACAATTTGAGTGGAAACTGATAATCCTGCTGGAATGCCCATGCCCATGTGAAGAGAGCCAAATGTCCATCAACTAGCATAGTGATTCCACCCTAGTTGCACTAGTATAGCACCCACACGATCAAATTGGAAACTCATTGCCCTCAAATGATAACCTTGCTTAGATTATCTTCAATTTTCTCAAAGATCATGGCATCTTTCCTGCTTGGTGGGCCATTACAGATCCTTTGATGGGATTTTCATATGATCCGATCAGGTCGACAGAAAACTGGATTGGCCAGGTCATTCCTCAATATTCAAGGGATTCAAATAAAAGTCAAGAAGAATGAGGAGGGAAGGGTGGTGGAGGAGGAAAAACTGAACTTTAGCCACCAGCATTGTCATTAGTTTACACTTTCTTTCTCTTCATCTTTATCTCAACCGTTAAGTGGATGAATGTGGATATGGCCAGTATATATATATATATATATACTGATAATATCTATTGAATGCTGGATCTAGACTGGTCCTTAAAAATTAAAAACCTGTCATTAAAAAAGTGCCAACTATTTATCTTGCGGCAATAGTGCATGATGATTTTGCCAACTATTTATCATACTTCCAGGCTTTCCATTTTACTCATCTGATAACATTATCTAGCATGTTTGAATGTTATATATATATAGACATACACACACACACATACACACATATATATATATTGCCACTAGAATTGCTTTGTTTGATGCTTCTAGTATGCTTTCTATCTGGAAAGATGCCTAACTTGACCCTACAAATAACAGACATTATCTATGTCTGCAGATGACCTTGCACAATTATATGTGCTGATCTTCTAACTTGTCATGATTCATTATATATTTTCCGATGCTGAAATAAGTACATTTTATTTAGGATCTTGCTCACCCGACACTAGGAAAGATCTCTATAGAATGTACTCATTTTTTTAATTGGTTCAGTCTTAACACAAAAAATAAGGTCGATTGAATGCTAGTTGGGTCTGGCCCATGGCGATCATTTACCAGAGAAACATTCAATTTATGAGTCATTTGACCCAAATCATGAAAATGTTTAATTGATAACATAATTTTTCTGGTCTGACTAGGAAAAAAAAGGATGGCTATTCATTGTCAGACACTTCCAAGATTTTATTTTCTAGCTAGCTGTAGCTTCAACTTCATCCACATTTTCTTTTCCTTTCATGCCTTCTCAGCCTGCAAATCAAAATGAAGGTCTTAATTAAGTACCAACTTCATCCATATTTTCTTTTCCTTTTGTGCCTTCCCAACCTGCAAATCAAAATAAAGTTCTTAATTAAATGTTAAAATTAATCATCATGAAAATGTTTAATTGATAACATAATTTTTCTGGTCTGACTAGGAAAAAAAATGATGGCTATTCATTGTCAGACACTTCCAAGATTTTATTATCTAGCTAGCCGTAGCTTCAACTTCATCCACATTTTCTTTTCCTTTCATGCCTTCTCAGCCTGCAAATCAAAATGAAGGTCTTAATTAAGTACCAACTTCATCCATATTTTCTTTTCCTTTCGTGCCTTCCCAACCTGCAAATCAATTCTTAATTAAATGTTAAAATTAATCATTATTAAAAATTAATTTCTATTTGAAGTACAACTTGGAAACAACTCGGATTTCTATCACCCCATCCATCTACAATTTCTTGCCTTTCTGCACCAAATTTCCATATCAATTCTTCATATGGAACAACCTCCCTGACAGTAGTAGCTTTATTTTCCTGCTCAATGTTTGCCAGCCCCCTCGACAACTGATCTTTTGAGGGTCTTGTAAGCATAGGTATTGTAAGAATATTGTAAATTTATTTTTGTAATTTGTTAGCAATTAAAAAAATCCTAAAAATAGCGATAATTCAGAAAAAATCTAGAAAAATGTTTTCTATATAAAACAACTCATTACAATATCACACACATAATAAATATTTATAAATCTTCATCTATGGAAATAATAATGATAACGATATGGTTAAGATGATAAAAATTGAGGTCTTAAAGACTTACAATAAATGTTTTACTTTTTTTACATCATATTATCAAACAATTAAAATAAGCAACCTATCTATTCATCTTCTTCATCTTCATTATAATATTCAAACTCATTTTGCTTCATTGTCTTCATCCCCTTCAAGTTGAACGTCCTCACCAGCATATGCAGGCTCACCTTCATCAATGTTCAAAAGGAGTATGCCACAATGAGGCCTCCATCCTTTCACATCAGATTCCTGAGATGATCACTGCTGCTCAGAGCGTCATTGTCAATATTCAAAAGCAATTGCAAATTCCAAATAATGGCTATTAATGGTGCTAGGGTCACTCTCAAAAAGCATGTTTTTTCTTCCAGCAGCCACAATTCCTCATCTGTTCACTTCTAGCCTTCCAAGATAGTCAAACAAACTGAAATATTCATCTCCAAAATACTTTTATGGCATGACAAATGACAACTACAATTTCCATGTGGTGAAACATGAAGAGGTAATCAGTAATCTGTGACTTGAGGTGGTCTCCGTGACAGAGATACATCTGGTGTGGGCAATTACCAACATCAGCCTACAAATTTTGCCTTATTTACATATGTAAACATAATTGAATTTAGTTTTTTTTTTTTCACATGAGTGCTCCTTAAAGTTTAAAATTTAAACTTAGAGTGCCCCTCAATCAGAAATTTCTAGCTCTGACACTGGTGGTCTCCAATGATAGCATGACATTTTCAATTTGCAATCAAAATTGGAAATCATTGATGAGATGCAAGTATGAATGGTAAGAAATAATTTATGGAAACCATTATAGTCATTTAAGTAAAACATATATATATATAAAATAAACGTTATACTACATATAAAATAGATTTACGCAACCCCTATAATCCAGCCGTATAACTGAGTCAAAAATATTTTACTTGCATAAAAAGTTCTAGAGTGCTTGGGGTCTTATTGTAAACCGACTTAAATTCTTTCTTCAACTTAAATTCTTTCTTTTTTTTTCCATTATGCAGCCTAAAGAAGCATGGTTTGAACAATTCATTTCCTTTCTATTCAAACAAGCTTTTAAAATTATTTGTTCCCTTTCATTTTGTTTCCTCTCCCTTTCTCCTCAATTCCTTTCTTTTCCTTTCTATTATTTTCCTTTTTATCCTTCTTTCCCTCCATCCACCACTTTGAAATGACCTTATATAAAAAGTTACATATGGAAATAGGTCGCTACTGCTGTAAACTTGTAGCTCCTTTTATCTTGAGAATGAGAAGAATCAAAGTTCACCATTCTTCTTATTCCAAAGAAAAGTTCAACCATCTTGATTATGTCATGACTAATTACTCCTCGGTACTACGAAAAAGGGACTTGAAGGATCCATTATGTACTGAAGCACTCTCTGCTTTCAAACTAAAGTTGCATACTTCACTTCTTTTGCTAAAACAGGTCTTACGTGGAAAGTATCTATTGGGTCGGCCCTTGGGTCAAAAGGATGCCCTAGGCCCCGACTCAATATGGGCTGGGTACCTATTAGGACCAGACCCGGCATCGACCAAGACCTCTGCCAAATGCCGATCCTCTCCCAAGATCTCTCGGAAGAGCTGTTGCACAAAACTAAAAACAAGTTATTTACAAGATGAATACCTGGCCAGACAGCAACCCTGGCTCAAAAATCCCTGGGAAGTAAAATACAGGAGAGGTTACCTAGTACAAGCGCGATCGATACATGAATATCGCTCCTCACTCAACAAACCATTCAAGCATGCACATCCAACACATCCTGTCATACATGCCTAGGATGGCCAAACCATACACATGCCCGTAGGTGGTCAGGCAGCCCACGGTCGTGTTTTCGGCACTTGTGCCGTTGAGGTACCACTACGGATGCCAAGGCTATTGCAGGGTATAAAGAAAAACACCCAGAGAATCCCATTGTTATAGGGAGGGAAGAAGTATACCTGCCAGTCGGTCCCGGCTTAGGGCAGCAAAGGACTCAGGTGAAAACAGACAGCTAAGTGCTGCCCTCGAGTATTTCAGCAACCGAGGATGAAGGACTCGGCCCACCTGGCGAAGGGAAGTGAAAGCTTCTGCCAATTGCTGCTGGAATACGAGAGAGGTATCCTTCTCGTCTACGGCACTCCTTGCTGGTGATGAGTAGGCTCCGGTGGATAGAGGCTCGGTTGCCTCCAAGGTGAAGGCACTCTTTGATTCGGCCGTAGAGGATAGGTCCGCCTTGGTGATGATAAGTAGGAGGGTCTCGGTTGGGTTGAGCTGAGCTAGGTCTGACATGACCTTGGCTGGGCTCAGCCAAATGCTAGGCTTGGTTGTGGTTAAGAGAGGTATGTTTGGGTATGGCTAATATGCAGGTGGCATGCAGTGAGGTGAGGTCTAAAGGTTGAGGGTAGGATGGGAATGATGGATGATTAGGGTTAGGGTCGGTTGGCGCAAGGTGGTGACACTTCCTCTATGTTAGGAAAGTCTCATGTTGGCAACGGCTAGTGATGAGGTGGCCGCGGATTATGGCAAGAGGGTTGTGTGTAATGGATAGGAAGGACGAGGGGCCGTTATGAAAAGGTATGGAGCGTGGAGAAATTGGAAAGCGCGTGGGGGAATGAAGGGTTGGATATGGCAAGGTGTAATGACACATGGAAGGTTTCCTTTCTTGGAGCTAAGAGATCACGAGCTAGGATCTCGGGGCGGTTATGGAAAATGGGGAAAGGGGAAGTGCGTGGAGGTGGCTGGCTCCTACATTTTTGGAATGCCTAGGAGTGGAACACGCTAGAGGGGGACTTGCCTTTGTGGTGGACTGTTACTAAGAGGACAGTTGGCGCATGAGGGAGGCTGCTCCATCCAATAATTCCTGCAGCGAGAGAGTTGCAAAATGTGGCTGGTGGCTAGGGTTTCTCAACACCTAGCACGAGCTCTGAATGAAAAGTCAGAAGTGCCCTTTACAAATTACACCTTAAGAAAATATGGCCGTTATAATCCGAGGGCAATCCTAGAATGTTTTTGGGGCAACAGCTAGCTGTTTCGGTGAGGTCTGGCCTGAAAGTTGCCGACGCACAGCTGGTCTTCATCCGTCGCACACAGCTCCACCGATAAACCTCCAATTCCTGCCAAACTAGGCCAAGACACTAGTAACTAATGGGTGACCAAACTGATATGTGCCTTGTATGACTTTGCCCACCAGTTCTGCTGGAACCCGCCCCTTGTTCTAGCTATGGTTGCGGCGGTTCCTGCAGCTTAGATCCAACTGAAGAATAGGATCTCGATGGCTGTTGAATGACAGCTTTCTCCTGAATCTCTTCTCCACTACAGATGTTGAATGAGGGCTGTCGGTGGTTAGAGATGTCTCGATCAAACTTGGGATTCAGCCTTAAGATTCTGATGTAGAACTGCCCTGTGGAAAGTATAGAACCGTGCCGGCCCTAAGCAGCTTCTTCCTTCACCCGATCTAGGATCTAGAACTAGTTTTTCCTTTTTCACACCCATGGACCATGCAAGATGGGCCAGATCGTGTGCGTTAGGGCTAGTTCGTTAAGATCTATAGAACAACCTTCGAATGGAAGTACCAAGGGGAGAACGGGTACTTGCTTATCTTCAAAGGATGCCAGTCGTCGATGCTACATAGGAAGAAATCACCCAAGTGTTGAACGTCGTCCTCCTATGCAGCCTTCCCGTAGATCAATCAGAGCCTCTAAACGTCCTAGTGGTTAGGATGAATGCACCGTGGATTGAATAATACCTTGCTGATCGGGATACGTAGGTGGTATGAAGAACCGTTGAAGGACACCGGTAGCCCCTTTGCAAGATCTAGAACCTTGAATCCTCTCGACTATGGAAGAAAGGACTTTAAAAGAGAGAAGATGAAGAGAAAGAGGAAGCCTATGGATGAAACAAGAACTCCGACCACGCCGGTTGGGGTTGGAGAAGAGCTTCTGCCACTGCCAGTTGAGGACAAGTGACCACGTGGAGAAGGAGAAAGAAAACGATACTCAATTATTCATTGGCATAAAACGTGATTAGGGTTTCCCCTTTGTACAAGACTTATATACATCAAAAGTGTCTCAGTTCTAAAAGCTCTAACCTGAGACGAGACAAATGCAAAATGATTCTAAGTGTCTCAAACCGAGACGTTACAAAAGCAACTAAAACAAAGTGCTAAAGCAAATCAAACATGGGCGCCAATGTTGATCCATTTGCGACCGCTCCAAAAGATCTCGGACTTGTGAATCCAAGGGGTAACTTACCTAGGTTCACCCTAGGCTGCTTTGTCATTCTGGTAAATGTCTCGACATCTGCTTTGGTCTGGCCTAAACCAGGTTGTGGTCCACTATTCTGATCTTCAATCTCCACGGAACTCGGCTCCAGCCAGACTCTCCCCTTTCGGCCTTTGCTGCTCCATGCTCACCTCCCACTGCAGCTGCATGAGTGTTGCCTAAAGGGAATCCAAGAGTTGGTCGTTCAACCTCTCCTAGGTGCCATGCAGTGCCACCCACTCACGCGCTCTTGACCCGACACACGTGGGCTCCGTGGTTGACACCTTCAGCCATCCTGACTCGGCCATCCTCGGCATGGTTAGCTGCCCTGCTGTCGCGGCAGTGGCCTCTATCTTGCCTTCAGCCCTTGGCCACCTGCTGGCTCCACGCTGGGCAGAGCACTTCTCAGCACTAGCGGCCACCCTCGCATGCCTCTTCTTCGGCTTTCGTCCATCCTCCGCCACACACTGAGCCGCGCCCTATTGTTCTCGGTGCTCCACGTCGGGGTTAACCTAGCAAAACTCTAGTGCTCTTGGCTTGTCCGATGGTATTCGACATGCCCAACTGCAGTCCACTCTGCTTGTCAATTCTATATGGGTGTCCTCGGCCACACTGCTGGCTGGCCTCGCGGCACTGCCAAAATTAGGCACATATCAGTACCTAACTACTCATTTGGTACTTGTTAACACCCCAAATTTTTTTTCACATCAAAATTGAAGCAATGTGAAAATTTTACAAAACAATTGTGAAAAATTACGATTTCAAAGCTAATTTTGAATCTAAAGAACAATTTAGATTCAATTTAACCTGTGACACAAATCCCAATGCAGGATTACGAATCCAATTGCAAATTTCATTTGCAATCCAAATCCAATTGCAAATGTCATTTGAAATCCAAATCCAATTGCAAATTGGATTTGAAATTCAAATCCAATTGCAAAATTCAAATTTTGACTTAAATCCAACAATTGGATCTAATTCAGTCTAGAGTGCTACATGGGACCCACATGTGGGCCCCATCTAGCCCATGTGGTCAAGAGCCCCCTAGGGGTCACACCCCCATTTAAATAAAATATACATTTTCTCTCAATTAAATGAAAAAAAGTCATTTTCAAGTAGAAATGAATGAGAAACCTAGGAAAAGAGAGACATTTATGTATGTCTCTCTTCTTCAACGAGGTCCTCTTTAAAGAAGAGTCAATTTCCAAAAAGCAATAACTAGGCTGGTCAAACTCACCTAACCTACTTAATCCAAGTAGGTTTGACCCGGGTGCACTCAAATGTGGTGCCAATTCCAGCTAGGTTTGGTCAACTTGGGCTCAGCATAGTCAAAAGGGTAAGTCTATCCCGCAACCCTATCAGTGGACGAAAATAGACTTTGATTGAATCGAACACACTTTGACTAAGACTCTGTCGAAGTACAATTCAGCTCAATTAAGAGCTTTCTTAGCTCAAATTTATCAAATTACCTCAAACAAAGTCAAACTAGTCGCTAATGAGCTTTGACTTTGGTCAATTGGTTGAAATTGACCAATCTAAACAATTTTGTCCTTTTATGGTCAAACTGAAATTACAGAGCCTAAATTGGTTTATGAAAGACACATATACATTTGAATTTGTCAAATATATATCAAATATCAAATTAAAATTCAATATTTCAAATCAAAGTTTGATTCAGTTGAAATCCATTTTTAATCAAGTTATGGATGAAAATACCCTTTCAAACTAAATTTGATAGAATTTTCAAATTTTATTCAAATTTAAATTGAATTATCATAATTCAATGACATTTGGAGCTTTGTAACTAGGTTTTAACCTAGCAAGCTGGATTTCAAACAAACAAAAAAATAAATAGCACAAAATAAGGAAAAACCCAGTGCAAAGGCATTTTTGTCCGAAATTTTGGTCAAAGTTGGTCAGCTAGGTCTGAACCAACCAAACCTAGCCCAGCCCACCTAGCCTTTAAACCCTATTTAACTCATTTTACAAGTTTCCAAGGTCTAAAGCAAGTTCCCAAGGTGAGTTAAAAATGTGGTTGAACCCACCACCTCTTCTATATAAACTTCCCCTTGGCCACCAAGGAGGGGGACAAAAATTTTGAAGATTCCATCAAGTTGATGCAAATGAGTTGGGAGGGAGAAGCCAAGGAGGAGAAAAAAGATTCGTCCAAGCTTTATTCCCCCCTCTCTCTCATTTTCTTCTTCGTTTCCTCTATTCTCTCTATCGAGTTTGTTAAGTGAGGGTGCTTAAGTGAATCCTTACTTAGGATTTTCGTAGAGAGAAACTCTCTCTATCCACGACAAATTTCAGCAAGCAAAGTATTCTTATTCTAGCTTTGCTAAGCTTGAATCCAAGGTTGGATTCTTGCTTAGGATTGCATGATTTGGAAAACAAGTGAAGAAGAAGAACAAGCATCAAGACTGACCGCAAGGTAGGTGATTTTAAGTCATTTCTCATATACATTAGCTTTTTGTTGGTTCATTTTAATTTCAGCAATTCGTGGGAGGGGTTTATTGTCATTTATTTTATAGCTGGAATGATGTCCAGCTAGGGGAAACCTGTGATTGAATGTACAAATAAATGCATCACACATGCATGAGTCGGCGTTCCTAAAAAGATTAACCCATGTATCAAGTTTTGAAAAGGGCCCCAAGGCCACATCACTTTCAAAACAACAAGCTTAAAACCATTTTGAACTCCTCACCATGAGAGAATCTCACGGTGAAAGAGTGATTTTGCTGCAACATATATGATGAAAATGCCTATTAGGGATGGATACATTCTTATAAATGTGATCTACCCTTGCATGGAAACATTGTGGATAAATTAGCTTGAACATTGTTTTGTTTTCCTTCTCATTTGAAGTCATTTGGATTCATGTCTTTCAATTTAATTGATCAAGGATGGTACAGGAGATTAGAAACAAGTTTTCAATCTTCCTATGTAAAAGAATCCAGCCATGAATCGTCATGATTCATGAGTTATGTGGTCCCTTAATTACATTCCATTTTGAAGGGTAAGATACGTATATACATACATACATACATATATATATATATATATATATATATATATATATATATATATATGTACACGTGCAATCTCTTGTTAAAAATTATTTTCCTCTTTTAAAATCAAGTTGGAATACGTTTTCAAACTGGTTTTTTAAAAAGGATGATCATTTTATTGATTTTCATGGTGCAAGGCTATGAAATCATTTTCATTTCATTTTTATTTAATTTCACCAATCCATACATAAAACGTATGCAAGTTGTTCAAATTAGACCATGCTTTATGAAAATTAGCTTAAGAATGTCAAATTTTATATATTTGAGATGTCAATTTTCAGCCACAAAGTGCCTATATTTTGAAGAATAGTAAAAAGGTTCTAGCCCTACCTAATCGGCTCTCTAAAAGCCTTTTAAAAATTTCTAATTTCATTCACCAATTTTCAGACTTACATTTGATTAATTGAGTCTCAAGAACACTTCAAAAATTCTAATCTTTGTATCCCTTAAAGAACAAGATCAAAAGTTTTTTAATAGTCCAAGAAATGAATAGATCTTCTAGGACAAGAATATAAAATTTTGTTTGATTTTGGGGAGAAAGAAATGTTCCTAGAACTCCATGACATCAACGAGAACATGTGGCACATGATTTTTGCCAACTTGATGCTTAGTTCGTATGGAGTAAAACTTAATTTCATCATTTTCCAACAGTCAAACACTCTTAGAGTCAATATTTTAATTTTAATCTATTTAAATTAGATTAAAATCTGATTTTTATGATAATTTTGAGGAAAAAGGATGATATCCACATTTCTTCTATATTTTATTGTTTGATTTCATCCTTATTTGCCTACTTCTTAATTGTTTTGAGTTATTCATCATGACTCAAGCTTATGGACTACATCTCTAATTCATGTGCTTAACAATATAATAAGCACATTTAAAGAAAGTCTCACATTTTAATTAAAATCAATCTCCATGCATAGGTTGTATGACATGTGGTTGCAATGAATGAAACTTGAGAGATTATGAGAGAGAGAAAAATGAATGTTTCATATAGTTTCCTTTTTCCTTTCATGCATTCACTTTCACTTAAAATCAATAGTACCACAGGCACGTTCTCAAGAAATTAAGTGATTCAAATTTGAGTTGAAAAAAGTGACCAAGTCATATTGCAACAAGAATTTATAAACTTCACTTAATTTCAAAAAAAAAATACAAGCAATGTATTCACAATCTTGGCCAAAATATGTTTAGAAAGCAATATGTTTTCTAACAATTTGGAACCAGTGTTCTATCAAAAGAAGAACTCAAAATCAATTTTATTTGCTAAGGAAACTTAGCTATTTTCTCAAAAGTTGATAATCATTTCAACTCATGAATCATATTGAGTTACAACAAAGAACTCAATCTCAAATCTTCAAAATCCTCAAGAATTGCGGATTTCAATTCAAATGACACCAAAACAAAGGTTTTTAAATTAACTTGAAAACTCTCCAATCTCCAAATTCATTTTCAAAACAAGTTCAAGTCACTTATTCAAAAAGGATTTTGGTTCTTGAATCCAAAATCTCAATGCACAAGCATATAGGATTTGCATCAATAACTCGTGCATGATCCAACTGATCCTTCGTCCTTGGTCCAATTACCCCTGTTAAAGGCGGCAAGAATTGTTGGACTTTGTACCGACGAGCAGATCCCTTTCTCTTGAAATATTTTCTTCAAAACCTCAATTTTAAAAGAATTTTGCTGATTCACATTTCGACCCCCTTTGAGAAAGGGGTGGCACATTGAGCCATCTATGAGGCCAATTGTACTTTTGTGTCTTATTTCTTTGAGCTTAACAGTTTGGCACATTGTTTAATCTATGTTCCATTTCCTATAAAATTACTTGGGGGCGCCAGTTTAACTCATCTCTATCTCCCACTTGGCAGCACAAACTACTATTTAAAATAAGAATAAAACATGTAATTCCCATCTCTTTTCCTCTCTCCCTCTCTTTGTCTCTATCTCTACATGCAAGAGAACTCAAAGGGCATGAGCTGTTACTTTGTTTCTTTCTTCCACCACACTTGGCTTTCAGTGGTAGACAAGCCAAAAAAAAAAGGAGCCACCCTGTTGAATAGAACCATTAATATACATTATATGACAGTTCAATCATCCTTGATATTAAAGTTGCAGACTTGGTGGCAGAGACGCAGACTTAAGAGGTGGAATAAAAAGGCTCAAATCAAAATACATATGTGAAGTTGGAAGATTGTGTTTCCCATGGAAATATGGTGGCTATGGAAGAACAGGAATTATGAACACCATGACAACCAGAAAAAATCCAAATCTGTTACATCAGAAGCAATTGACGTCTTTTTTATAGGACTTACCAAGTGCTAAATATGACTCCTCAAGCACAATAACAAGTTTCCACTACTTTTCATCCTTTTTCATGTAAGAAGTCTCTCACGTATATCACCAACTTCAACACAAATCAGCATCAACCACAAAAGCATGTAGAAAACTGATATGCTAATGACACCACATTTGAAAGACGCCCTGCCTTGATCGACCAACTTCCCTTCGCTATTTTAAAGCTATTCACAGTCCCTACACCACGGTCCTCATGAATCTTCATGATCGTCGATCAACACTAGCTATTGCCGGAAGGAATTCCCATCTTTCTGTTTGCTCTCGCTCCCTCTCTCTCTCTCCCTCTCTCTAGACATGCATAAGAACTCAAAAGGCATGGAGCTGTCACTTTATTTCTTTCTTCCACCACACTTTCACTTTTAGTGGTGGAGAAGTCAAAAAAAGGCAAACCATCCTGTTGAATTGAAATGATTAATTTACATGATAGGACTTTTCTCAAGCTTTTTTGTTATAGAAAAAATTGCAATGTCATTGAAAATTATATATATGTGTGTGTAACTAATAATAAATAATGAAAACACATGTCACTTTTTTCTGTTTTTTTTTCTCTTAACTATCTATGAAGTTAGATTGGGCAACCATGATTAGATGGTTGGATATCTCCTGAAAAGCCAGATCACCATTTATTTTTCTTATATTTGCTAAAAAGTGTTTCAAACAAAATGTGAATCTTTTAATGTGTTCATTACAAAAACTAATTTAATCTAAATAATGTTTAAGTTGGAATTATTTTCAACAAAAAAGTGTTTTTTTTCTATTATTAAAATTTTGGTGTTCTAAGAGTCATTCCTTTTTTAATTATTACAGTATATTTAATAGAATAAACAATATATGTTTATCACCACATATACTTTAAGGTAGTGCTCAATTACAAAAAAAAAAAAAAATTTAATAGGTCTGGTTTCTGTCCCATACTTAAGTGGTATGTTCTTTATGGACTTATATATATATATATATATATATATATATATATATATATATATACACACTATGCACATGCACACACCAGAGAAAATGAAAGAGAGAGAGGGAGAGAGTTTGTATTAAATCAAAGTAAAAACATCCAAAGAGTAATTGATGCCATAATACAACTTTAAAAAAGGATGAAACAAAAGAAAATAGAGAACAAGCCGTAGAGAAGAAACGAGGAACCAATCAGACGGCCAGAAAGCCTACACGATAGCTAAAAGCTCCCTTCGAAGTGGTTTTAATAAATTGTGGAAATCGAAACGACCATTAGGAACGAAGACTTCGTTGGGATGAACCAATAACCACGTATGCCAAAGAAATCGTAACACTTATACTTGCGAAGGGCCGGCGGTCCAAGTAGGAGGTCAGTAAATCACAAATACAGATGGCAGATGTGAAGGGCCAGCGGTTCAAGTAGAATATCAGTAAAACACAAATGCAGATGGCAGATGGAACTGCAACTTCAGTAAAAGAAATCAGACATTTGCCTCTTGTTAAATATTTGATCAAATTATAATTGGCATGGCATGCAGAATTCTATATTTTATTAAATAATCATATTTCTAGTCCCATGAGTTCTTTTTGGCGATGGCCAGGGCCTCTCTTTGGATTGTGTCATCAGTACAGGGTTTGTGCCCGGTCCGGTCAAACAACACCAAACGGGTCAGTTTGCTCTTCCTTTGAAAAACTAATGTGGAAAATAAATGAGTGGCTGCTGATTGTCTCAAATGGGTGGCGTATCGGTACCGGTATGCCATATGTGCAGGTATGTTTAGATCTGGTTCCGGATCAAAACTAGACCCAAACCATATCATAACCTAAAAAAAACACCCGACGGACCGACGCCTTCCTTCTCCCTCTCGAGTTTGTTCCTTCGCTCGGCGGTGAGTGCTTGCAGCGACCTTGGGCAGCGGCAACGGATGGTGGTTGGCTATGGACGGCGACCGGCGACAGACAGCAGACGGCAACTGGCGACGAATGGTGACTTTATTAAGCAGTTTTTGGGGTTTTGTTTGAGAGTTTGGGCAGCTGCCGACGGACGTCTAGGAGCTTGGGCAGCGGCTGGTGATTGGCGACGGCTGGCGAGTCATCGACGACAGGTTTGGTACATTTAATGGCTGCCTAATATGCAAAATTTCTGTACAACTTTGGTTGTTTTTAGGGTTGCCCCAATTTTTTTGGGGTTTGATAGCTTGTGCACGTGTAATGAGGTTTGTTATTAGTGTTCAGTCTTCCTTTTCATCTGATTTATCCATCATATGATGAAAATAAAGATGATTCATAGTCATTGTGTCTGTGTCTTTATATATTTCTGATTTGTGATTTCTCATGGCATGTTGACATTGAAATCGGTTTTATTGCGTCAAGTTTTGTTGTTTTCCCTTGGATTAACACTGCAGCAGGTATCTTCTTGTGGTTTCTCTTTGATATATCATATATACCAATTTTTGTTGTTGTGCTGAAGAAGGATTTATGGAAGGAACATTTTATGTTTTTTTTTATTGACTTATGATATTATATATGATGGAAGGAATATTGTGATGATATCATTTGGTTTTTTTAATTTTTTTAATTAAAAGTATATAATAATATATAATATTCACCGTACCACCATACCAATATTTACGAAAACACCGTACCTATACTCGTATCCATACCTGCACCCGTAACCATACCATTGTTACATAGGTCGTTACTTGTCAAAAAGGCAATCCAAGAACCTCGGCTGCATCCTGCGTCAATGGTCCAGTCATGCTGTTTTGACACATATATGGCCGGACCGAACCAGTTACCATTTCATGTTTCTCATATGCCTTTTACGGAGGCAAATGACTATCCTGGTCTCTTTCTTGGGAACATAAAATAACATATATTAATATCGAGTTGTGTGCACAAGGTTGTACACACAAATTCTCCAATCCAAATGGGAAGCCGGCCGCTTTTGAGATCTGGTTATCAAGTCAATGGATGTCATTTTCCATCACACAAACGGAAATGTAATTGGTCTGCATGCCCATCCGGCAGCCACTGTTTGTGATATCAAGTAGGTAATTTTTTTTGCCGGGAAACTGCCGAGGGAGCCCCTCGCTTTATTGAGATATCAAATCGCTAATTTCAAGACACCAGCTAACATTGTAACATTTTACCATTAGTCAAAGATTATATTGTGATAAAGCTGGATTCAGTTCCTTTAGTGGGATTTTCATACGATCCGATCAGGTCGACTGGAAACTGAAAGCATGTCCTCATCATTTAAACATCTTGAAGGGTAAGATGGGTAATTGACAATGGATTGGTCGGGTCATTCCTGAATATTCAAGGGATTCAAATAAAAGTCGGCCGAACTTTTCAGCTTTAACTGGCCCTCGCATCCAATTAAGACGAACCGATACAATTTAATTTCTGGAGACTAAAACTTACAAGTACTATATATATATATATATATATACATATATACATATATACATATATATATATATATACATATATATATATATACATATATATATATATGTACATATATATATGTGTGTGTGTGTATAAAGGAATTGAAACCAGCTGGCTATCTACATGTCTTTCTTTTTTGGTGGATAAAAACCATCACTGCATTGAATGGTCGTTGCCAGTAGCCTCTGATCACCTGCCGACATTTTAGAAGTGCAGGGACAGGAAAGCATGGGCATCCGGCCCCGGTGCCAGGTACCCGTTTGATCCCGGGCCCAAAGAAACAAGCCCGGGTCGGCCCAATTAAATTTTTTATATAATTTTTATTTAATAATAATATATATATTATTATTAGAATGTATTTTGTATTTCAACATTTTTATTTTGTATTTAAAATATATATATATATATATTTTTTTAATAGGGTCGAGCCCAAGCTTGGGTTTTCAGCATCGAGCCAGGCCCGGGCTCGGGTTTCGGTCGTCGGACGCCGGCCAGATGCCCAGGCCTAGGGACAGGTCATTCCCAGCTTTTATCCAATGACATGCCCATGTTGAGAAAACTGTTGCAAATCAATGTAAATCTGAAAATTTACATGGAAAAAAATGACAAATTCAGATTAGACATCCCTACCAAGTCTGAATTAAGAATGCATTTATAAAAGAAAGAATCGTTAAAATTTACTTGTTTCCACCATTCTTTTCTCCTGTTCTACTTCAAACTTCCCAACCATGGAAAAATGAAGTATTTGATGTAATCCAAGCAAGGGTTTCCTTCAACAATGTTGGGCGGGCAGTAAGCTTCTTGATTTCCACATTAACTTCTGCCTACAAGATCAAAGAATAAATCAATTTTCAGCACAAAGAACTAACCAGCAAAAATCGATAGGACAAGCTTCTACAGGAGGAAGAAACTAATCTAGCATGCACCTTAGAAAGGACAAGCTTCTGTGAATCAATCATGCCCATCGAGTCTTGATCTTGATTAACACTCTGCTCCTTGCTGACATCCACATCTGCAGTGCCTGATAGGACCATAACTAGTTCAGATCTGATGAGATGACTCAGATGTTCTCTAGAAGAGAAATTAACTCATGATCAACTAAGTCAAAACCAGCTTCATGCCATCAAGGGACAAAATGCAAGTTCCTATTAAAATTGACTTGGTACTGATGAAAGTACAAAGAAAAGGAGGAAATTCTTAAATTCAAACTGTTACAGTCTTAAGGTATTAGAAGCAAAGTAGTTTATAAATCAAATCATGAGAATATATATTGTTACATAAAAGAGAGGCAGCTCTTTGCAAATGCACCATGTCTCGAACAGCAACTGTGTGTTTTAACAACTATTCTAAGTAGTAAGTAGATTACATCAGTATTAAGAATAATATTTATAATTTCACCAATACATTCTACTTGTTGAGTGTGTTGGCCACCTGTAACACCATTCAAGAAATAAAATCAGAATTATCCCAAGTAAGGTTACTAAAAACAGCAAGAACGCAATGGACGTATAAAAGCTATAAGCCCAACAGATCTTGGACGCTCTATGAGCAGCAATTAGGGCACGGACATCAGCAAAGGGGAATTCTTACATACATACCAGTGCTACATAGTAACAAGACTATGAATAATCATCTTACCCATGTGTTGCAGGAGGAAGGCCTTGAAGTTGTTCAGTATAAGGTGGCATATCAAAAAGTACAAAGTCATAAAATTCTAAATAAATAAGTAGATTGTATTGATTTTCAAATAAATATGTTCATGCATACAAAGTATGTGGAATGGATCAAAGAGAGTAGGTCTTACAAAAACTTTGAATGATGGACGATGTGCAGCCATCTCATATATAGAGCAAGTTGCAAAACCATATCTGAAACTTATACTAAAAAAATTTGCTCAATTATCATACAAAAATATTGGCCATCATGATAAAACATGGGAAAGAGAGAAGAGACCAAATATCAGAATTCGAAACCATATTGAATGGCTTATTATAGATTGTCAGAGAGTTATAAGATTACATAGGTTAATGGTTAACCACAATCTACTGCAGATGCTATGGTAAAAAACATGCCTGAAATGTAGAATACTTTGTAGCTGCACCTACTAAAAACATTTGATATTTTCTTTGACTTAGCCGTAACTTACAAAACACACTATTAGAAAAGTGACTTGTGAAACCTTTATAGATTAAGAAGAAAGATGGTAGAGGCATTATGGAGTATGACCACCATAGCATATGCAAGATAGCATGTGTATAAAAATATAAATAAACATGCATTAAAAGATAGATATAAATACGTAGATAAATAGCTATATGTAATACATAAATAAATGGGGAACTAATTTAAATGTGTATGACATTATCACTTCAAATAATATGTCACCTTTGAGTCTTTGACAACTCTGAAGAAACCAAATGTCATATTAGGACTCGTCTGTAAAAAAAAGTGTAGGAAATACCACCAAACTACCTTATATGTATCCACACTGTCCTTTTAAGATAATCTAAGATGCCCTCTTGCAACAACACCTTTGACATCAACTCAAATAGAACTTCAACCTCGTTTTTGAAAAGAATTAACATGGCATTATTATGAGAATTGTCAGTTTCACACAGAAAAAGGCCTCAATACAATCAAATGTAGTCGGACTAAGAGAATAGATAATGAAAGATAAACAAAATGTGCCATTTCTAAGTTTCTAATCAGAAACACACAATTATGACCAAATAAAACCCCATTGTACTTATAGGTGACAAAAGTCTAGAACTTTTGTTCCTATGATAAACAATTCATTTCTAAGTGTTGGATTATTTTCTGGCTGGACTGGCATACCTATCAGGATCTTTTCCATGACAAGCCATTTCTACGTTTTCAACTGTTTTCACCACAAGAACAACAACGCGCAACTTACCTGGTGCAGAAGAATATATTCTTAATTCCACAAGCATGAAAGCATAAAATGAATTCCTTTCTGCACACTACTTCAAAAGATACAAATTTTCATACTCATCCCGACGCCAATCGTGCTGCAAATATTACTGCCAATTTTGCTAGAACATTTGATTAATCAATGACTACACATGTCGAGTAAAAATCAGAAAATAACATGTTATCAACTCAAGTTTTTCCGAAAGACTATAATACTCAAACCAGATTCTCAGTTAGTCAAACCATTTTTACAATGATTTGGATCTAATTTTAGACTTAAGCCCAACCCTAGACCCAAACAGACTTCTATATCCATACCAAAGTCCAATTCACGACTACTCAATCCAAAATGGATATCTAGACCCATGTCTAAGTTGAAACACTAGATTCAAGTCTAAAATCTAACTTTAGAACAAGATTCAAATCCAAATCCATGTTTTAGATCTAAAATGCAGACCTTGATCTGAAATACAAAGCCAAAGTCCGTAACTAAACCCCACGAACAAAATTAAGTCCAAACTAGGAAAACAGACCCATAAAGCCACTCTTGGATCTAAATTTGATCCAAAACCAACGTCTAAATCCATTTCAAGAATTTTAAACTCAAAATTCAAAGTCGAGACCAAAACAACAAATTTTGATGCTATCGAGCATGCATGCACAAACCTTCCCTTTGTTTTGTGTCTCATTCTCAAGCCAAAAATGTGTTTTCAGCTTAAACAACTCACGTACTCCTTGATCCAAGCCCCGAGCATTGACTAGAACATGTCGATGATGAATCAAGCCGATCTGGATCTAAAACGAGCACGAAATCACTTAAAACGGAGTCGGCTCTATTTGTAACAATAGACCATTTTACCCTTTAAAATATATGTTTCAAAAAAAAAATTATGTTTTTTTTTTTATGAGTGGGACATTTTAGGGGCTAGGGAAGTGAAAGCCACACCTTATTCGTCCAAAACAAGCCAGTAAGGAAGGCATTCCCCCCCCCCCACCCTCATGCAAGCCCGGCCAGCTGCATATGGTAGGGCTACTCTTGAGTGCATCGGGAATATGAGCAAGGCGAAATAAATTTCATTTTGAAATATGCTTTTTACATTTCTTTGTTAATCATTCATGTTGTTTATTGTTCATGTTTGAGATGATGTTGACGCATAGTAAACTCATTTTTTTAATTAAGATGCAAATAAACAGTAAGAATGAGTGTTTGGGTTGGAATTTCTTCATTATTATGTTGATTTTGATGTTAGGATTTGTCCAACCTGAAAAAACCCTTCAGTGTACATGTTAAAAAATGCATCTTCATGACATTCTCACGTTTAACTTTTTTCTTAATCACCCGATTATGGATCCCAATAAGAGCTTTCTTATGTTGTTCTCTATTTCATGTGTGTTTGACTTTCTTTCATATGCAATGATAGGAGAAATAGATTTCTTTGCAATAGATGAAATGATTATTGTTTATGCTCACGTATAAAAATATTTGGATTCCTGTTTCCAAAAGAATTTTGAAAGCAAGAACCGTCTTTAATGAGGCTTTGGAAACTTAGTTTAGCCTCTTACATGAGCCCAAGTTCCTCATCGACTTATATAGAAAAACTGAAGTCAGATATTTTTCAAGTTATTTCTTGATTTCAACTTTCATAAAGGCATATGTGTATATACATGTCATATACTTATACATGCACATAATTACCTCTCTTTGTCTTCTTTTCCCTATAGTTTAACATTATCTTTTATAAATTTTTATATATGTATACATATAAATGAATATATATGTGCATTTCATTTTCTCTCTCTAAAAAAATCTTCTTCTACATCTCCCTTTCTATTAGATTTAAAATCTATCTTTATAAGTTTTCACATATGTATACATGTGAGTATATATATATGTATACATATATGCACCTCTCTCTTTTAAAAATAAGACTTTACTAAGAATCATTTCCTCTTTATTTTCTTTTCATTTCTTTCAATTTTTTCAAACACATTTTTTCAAACACGTCTTCCCTAAGGTCTAAGATTTTAATATTTGTTTATCAACTTCATTGAGACCAAAACTCAATTAATGATCTAATATTAGAATCATGCTTGATAGTCTACAACCTCATTCCATATTCAAAAATTTGTCTCTCTTCATAAGAATATTTAAGACAATTATGTAAATAAAAATTGGAAACTTAGATGTATGTGATGATAAAAATACTTTTAGATAAATGTTATAGTAGAAATGAATGATTTGCTTCCAATTATATAAGGTCAATGCATTCATACATTTTAAAGTAACATAAAATGAAGCTCTAGCTATGAAAAGAGGCTCTAGCTATGTAATACCGAAGTAGAAGAAAATCATAAATTTACTTAAGTTCTTAAGAGGACACTAAATCAACATTAAAAAATGATCACTAAAATACCCATATTATCTTCCAAAGGTTTCCAAATAATATTTGCAAAAATTTCTCAATTCAAAATCTCTCAAATCAGGATGGATTATGCTCTTAAATTATTCTTTAAAACTTTCTCAAAAATTTGAAACATCAAATCTTCAACATCTTTTCCAAACACCACACCATATTTAGAACAAAAAAGATGTTTAAGCAAAAGGGAAATGCATCAAGAATAAGTATAGCCATTGGATTGGTTATCCTCATAAACACGTCGAGAATGGTCAATCTTCATACAAACGGGTGATTCCCTTTCTCTCTCATTTCAAAAATAAAATTTTATATTTCTGAATCAATTCAAAAATCAAAGTAAATTTTGGGAATGCAAACATATCAACAAATTGCTCTCCTCATCAACACTGATCTTTGAGATTTGGTATATGAAATTTGAGAACTTCGGCATAGAACCACCCTATCACTTACTTCCTTGAAAAGTTTTTACAAAAATTATAATACAAACTTTTTCATGTTGATTGAAAATGGATTGTCTTGGATCCAGGCGGCCAATTGAGTGATGTGTAGGTTTCAATCCCCTGCCTCATGCTTTCCATGTCATGGTAATTGTTTTTTCTTTTATTAAGACAAAGGAAAATGGATAGAGAAAATTGACAATCTAAGATAACATAAGAAAAAATGGTGAAAAACGATCTGCATCTCTAGTTTCACTCTTTCTCAAACCAAAAGAAAAAAAGGTCAAGTGTCCAATCACTAGGAGAAAATAATAAAGGAGTTCTACCAACATGAATTCGAAGAAATGCCTGACAATCCCCATAGATCTTCTCTTGTGCAAAATGATCACAGTGCTATAGTGCAAGAAAGAGATCAGCTCTTTGCAGGGAGAGAAACGCTATGAATAAACATTTACATGAATAGGTTGTTTCTGGTTGCAAGGCTTCAAATCGACCTATTTGGAGAATGTTCATCTGGTAAGTAGAAGAAGAATAGAGGAGGATTATCCATCTCTTTCTACCAAATTAGTCCATTGAGCCACAGCAGGGGATGGCTGTGCGACTCTCTTTTGCTCGTTTTCAATTACTATGAATCTTCAACCTCAAAATAGACATTTACTCTCCACTAGCACCTACTACAAGCTTGACAGTGGACGACAGGTTGGGGGGCAGATAGGGGACGAAGAGTGATGGTGGTGCGCTGCGGGTTGTGATGAAGGCTTGGAGGCTGCTGGTTGGGGTAGAAGAGACGATGCCATTCAGACTGCAAGTTGGGTCACTGATGGGGAAGTTAGAGACCCTGCACGATGCAGTGGGCATGTTGGGTTTGTGCAATGAGGTGATGGCATTGGCACTTAGGGGCTTCTTGGTCGAGCGATCGAGAAAGAGAGATAGAGACTTTAGTGGGAAATCTTTGGGTTTCATTGTGGAGAGGAAAGAGCACACGATCTGGCATTCTCTGAAACAAGAAGGAGGAGGAGAAGGTAAAATAGATAAAGCGAGATTGATAGATAAAGAGAGGTCGACAGATTGTGAGAGAGAAAGAGAGAAACAAACTCAATCTGTTGATCGATTGATCGAGAGAGATTTTCCGAAGGTACGATGAGCATTTGGTATGAAACCGATCAAGGAGGGATCGAGAGGGAGAGAGGAAAAGAGCACTGCAAAAAAAGATGGTGCCAAAATGATACTCCACCTTTGTTGATGAAATATGTGGTGCCAAATGGTCCAAATCTGTTACATCAGAAGAGGAATTATGAATTTCATGATGTTGAAAATGGGAGTTACATCTAGCGCAGCATGCTCAATGGATCATTCTCATTCTTGCCTTATTGAAATTGATTTGAATGTTGGAAAAATTGCTGCAATATACGTTACTGACATTCTTTCCTCGATAACTTTGAGTTCTATATGTAAAGTCTACCAATGATCATATGCATTGTCTTTTGCTTTCCTCATGTATCTTATATATACTTGTAAAGCAAAGAAAGAAAATAAGGAAACAGGGAAAATAAAGAAAATAAGGAAACAGGGAAAATCAAAAGAGCAACTGCTCTAGCATTCATCGTGGATGTATGTCTATGAATTGAACCACATAAAAATCAGTGTTCATTTCTTGGTTCCCTTTCTTTCTCCCATTTCAGCATGGTATCAGAGCATTGACTTTCATTTTTGGAACATTTGGCTTATCTCCTGGCTGCTTGATCTTGCTCATTTCATCATGACAGAAGACTCAAGCTTTGGAACCACCAGCAAAGTGGTGGAAGAAATTATCGTGCAGGACCAACAAAGCCCTGCAAACAAAATTACTTCTGTACTTTTAATTGGCAGCAACTATTTAGCTTGGTCTAAATCTGTGATGCTCTATTTGAGTGGCACAAACAAGCTGAATTTTGTTACTGAAGATCTTCCAAAACCTACTGAAACAGATCCAACTTACAGAGAATGGCAATCCACTAATCATCTCATAATGTCTTGGTTGATTAACTCTATGGAGCCTAAGGTCAATCGAGGATTTTACTTCGCAAAAACTGCTCACCAAATTTGGAGACAAGTGAAGGAACCCTATAGTGAAAAAAATGACATTGCTCAAATGTATCAACTCTCTCAAGTCATTCGGGATCTTAAGAAGCAAAACAAAAATTTCGGCGATCTTCTAGGCAAAATCCAAGGTATGTGGGATGAACTTGACTATTTTATGGATATGTCTGCTACTCTTAGATCCAGAAAAAAAAGTGTGAACAGCAGAAATGTTTTGAACTTCTTGTGACTATTGGCCCAGAGTATGAACCCATCCGAAGCCAGATTTTAGTGTCCCTGGAACTTCCTTCTCTTCCCACTGTTTGTTCTATTCTTATGAGAGATGAATCTAGATAAAAGGTAATGTTTGAAAATTTTGATCCTCCAAAGGACAACTCTGGTAATGTAGAACAGGTTGCCTTCTATGGAGTTGATAAAAACAGTGAAAACAAGTGGAAGAACCGTCAGAGACAATTATGTTCTCATTGTAAAAAGGAGGGTCATACAAAGAAAAGGTGTTGGTTCCTCTATGAAAAACCAACCACCACGTGGCCAAAAAAAAAGAAAAGAAAAAGAAAGCACCACTGCCATAGGCAAAGTTGCAACCAAAACTTTGGATACTTCAGATCTTCCTCAACTGCTGGAAAAAATAAATGAACTGCTTAAAAATGTAAAGGATCATCATGATAAAGAGCAGCAAAATGCTACTGCAGCATCAACAAGTGTTACTGGTAATGCTCTTATTTCCCTCAAGTCTGATTATTGGATAATCGATTCTAGAGCTAGTGATCATATGTGTATGAACTGCCATAACCTTAGTAATTATTCTTCAATGCCTAGAAAAAAAATCATGTTACTGCAAATGGCTCATCAATGCATGTTCAAGGAGAAGAGTCAGATTTTCTTAGAAATGGTGTTAAACCTAAAGTGCTTTATATGCCTGATCTCTCAACTAACTTGTTGTCAGTTTCAAAACTCAAATCATCCGGACATAATTACAACACCACAATTTTCTTTGTCACTTTTGATGCAAACTCGGCTGGGAGTTAGGCTGCCGTCCCTTTTAGTAGAAAGAATAAGTAATGAATATACATCAAAGAGTAACTTTGTCAATATTACTTCAACATCCCCTTCCTGATGATCGGGGTGCTGACGCACTATTTTCTTTGTCTTTCTATGTTTTTTTTTATCAATATTCTATTGATAATGATTTTGTTTTGTTTCAACTTCAGCAGTACATTATAATAACCTTCGTACATGTTTGCAAAATAATATACTTTGTTATTTTTTTGAAATTTATATCTATCAGTTTGATCTAATTTTATGAAAATGTTTTTGACGATGATTAATTTGCAGGGCCGGGGAAAAGAAAATGTGGATGAAGTTGGTGCTATGACTATCAAAGCTAGAGGTAGCTAGATCACAAAATCATGAAATGTCTAATAATTAATTGATATAATTCTTTTTCTAAATCTTAAATGAAAAAATATGGTATAAATTAAACATTGGCATTATTTGGGTCAAATGACTGACAAATTAATAAAGTGCTTATTTGGTAATTAATGATGGCTGGGCCCAATAGCATTTGGCCGACCTTGTATTTTGCATTAAGACACAACCAATTAAAATTAAAATATAGAGATGTTCCCTAGTGATAGAGCCTATTTTGTATAAGGTCACCCACAATTGCAGGTTCATTCAAATTCAACTGAATCATCTTGTGTGATGGTAAGTCCCGTGGTGAAGGTACATGATGGCTGGTGCCGCACAAACTTTAGTTATGTTCATGTTAATAACTTCATACATTTCAGGCAGCTACTTCTGCAGTAGAGTGGTTATTTTGTTATTTTGTATAATTAAAAGCTGCTTTCAAAAGACCGTGCTCAAACAACTGGTCAATTTAAATGCACTATGATGGTTTTTATCCACACAAAACAAAAAAATAGCTGATTTCAATATATATATATATATATATATATATATAATTTATATAATATATATATATATATATGAACATATGTTGTACTTGTAAGTTTTAGTTACCAGAAATTAATTGTATCAGTTTGTCTTAATTGGATGCAAGGGCCAGTTAAAGGAGAAAAACTCGTTAGACTTTTCTTTGAGTCCCAGGAATGACTTTTCTTAAACGATGATGACATGCTTTCAGTTTCCAGTCGACCTGGTCGGATCGAGAGCAATGTGCTATACTAGTACAAGGATGGAACTTGGAAGCACTATGTATGCCAGTTGAACGACATTTGACTCTACTCACATGGGCATGGGCATTATGGAAAGCCAGATCTAAAATTAGTGTCATATATGGTCTTATGCATGAAAAATTATGCATATGGGTACTTAATAACCAAAATAGCATGTCTAAGTAAAAAAAAGACTTTTAGCAGGGCAAAAAGGGTTTATGAAAAAGTAAATATTCCAAAATATACACTTATTATAAAAAAGAAATAAAAAATACTCCAACCCTGCACCGACCTACACGATCCAATATCATTGGACATGCGTAGGGGTGTAAAAAGGGAGGCCCAGGGAATCACCGAAAAGAACTCATGGGACTAGGAATAAGATTATTTAGTAAAATATAGCACTCTGCATGCCAATTATAATTTGATCAAATATCGGGCCGATAACAAACTGGTACGATTCAAATAGGTTGATCCAAACCAATTTTCACCGATAAAATGAGATGACAAGAAAGCACCAAATTACAAATTAAGAACAGCAAAGAAACGACAATAGAAGCAAAAAAGAGGAGTGAGAAAGACAAAGGATGTCTTGATGGCTATGAGCTAACAACAACCAAAAGGTCGACCCCTCTTCTGAGGACAAGAGTTCAACTTCAAACGTATAGAGAGAACAAGCCCCAGCCCTGATGTCAAGATTGTTCCACCTAAGTTTTGATTCTTTTAACCTAGCAGAGGGTTTGCCACTACCAAAAATTTGTCAGTTAATAATATTTGTGGGTCTTGAATGTGAAACCAAGTCCTTCTCAACCCAATCTGGAACCTTTCACAGTCTTAAGATTGGATAAAATTCACCCAGTGCATGACTTTTGTTAATATAAGATATTGCTAGTGGCCATACAATGCCTGCTAATAAAAAAGACTTCATCCATGATTTGTCATCTTTTAACAGGAGAAAGTATCTGAAAATAAAGTTGGAAATAGCAGGAGCCAGGCCCCATACATCGGCCTGAACCAAGTTGAAGCAATATTGGCTTTTTATTTCAGATTCAGGAAATGATTGTCCAGTCATCTTTGCGTAATTGCATGTCTCACATACTGGAAAATTGTAGACGAGCTTAAGAAACACAGTTCTGAGAATTAGGGCAGACAAATGTCCCAACCTATAGTGCCATAGGAGTGATTCTTCATTCTTCTTGTCAGCTGGAAGTGCCTTGTTTGTGTTCAAGTTAATGTAGTACATAGAGCCCATCTCTCTCATAACAATCACCAAGCCTCTTCCGGGGTTTCTGGTCCAGCAGAATGACCTTCTTTATGGAGAAAATATTCAGAAATTTCTATAACATAGAGCTGTGCTAGATTTGTTGACAATGATAAGATCTATGGAACGGATATGATTAGGATCAGTTACAAAGGACAGGGTACGGTTTCCAAAACTCAAGAGCTATCCAAAACTGACCAATCTTGTCTAAATGAGAAAGAAATCATTTCCCCTACCTTCTTCTATAATTCTGCCCAAACCTGTCGTGTAAATCAAGATCCTAAAATCAAGGATCTAAATTGTATAAAGTGACTATAAATATCTGTACTCTCTTTGTGTGGTTATAGAATAGAAGAGAGAGTCTTTGTGTGGATGTAGGCTGATTTTAGCCGAACCAGGTTACACTTGTGTGTTCATCTTTACTTTTAACTTGGTATCAGAGCCTGCAACTGCTTTCACCGTGGTCTTCTGCATCCTGCATCTTTCTAGAGCCATGCTTCACCTGTCTGGTGCACGACCATTGTTTGATGCCAATACCATCGGTCTCCAGCCACTCTCTCTGTTGTGTCTCCTATTCCTCTTCCTACATCCACAGTTTTTTGCGTAACAAGGGAAACCACAGAGGATCGTGTGGTTTCATGCTCTTTTTTTTGTGGTGAGCAAGTGAAAGCCACCAAGGCCTTCACAAGGAGCGTGCTGCTTCCTATCTTCACCGAGGAGCACCCTGTTTCACCGAGGAGCGTGCCGCTCCTTTTAGTGTTTGAACAAGGGTGTGGCACCGAGTGTGTTGTTTCCTGCCTTCATCGAGGCATGTGCCTTCCTTTTGGAGTGTGTTGTTTCCTGCCTTCACTGAGGCACGTGCCTCCTTTTTTGTCTAAGGAAGGCCACGCTCTTTCCAGCCTTCACCAAGGAGCACACTGTTGACTTCTTTTTTTGTCTCTCCACAAGGGAAGGTAACATTGTTTCCAGCCCTCACCAAGGGGCGTGCTGTTTCCTTTTGTGTTCACCTGTTCAATGAGGAGCGTGCTAGCAAGGGAGTGCCACCGAGGCCTATCTGCCCTTTCAGTTGCCCAATCCGCCTCCTCAGTCACCTTTTTTGTTTATCAGAGACAAATCGTATTGACTGTGCTCGTCGGCTGTTGATTGAACGAGTGAACATTTTCTAGTATAATATGGTTGCATTGTCCTCTTTTAACGCTCCTCGCACTCCTACTCCACTAGGTACGCAATGGAATGCTCTCTCAAGTTTGGTTTCAGTCAAGCTTGATTGATCAAATTATCTTCTCTGTCGTTCTCAAATATTGTCCTCTTTTAACGCTCCTCGCACTCCTACTCCACCAGGTACGCAATGGAATGCTTTCTCAAGTTTGGTTTCAGTTTGTCAAGCTTGATTGATCAAATTATCTTCTCTGTCGTTCTCAAATTGAAAGTGTTATGAAAAGTCAAAATTTGATCAAGTATGTTAATGGAAAATGTTCTGCTCCACCTGAGTTTCTTGATGAAGCACACACACAAGAAAATATTGCTTATGATTTATGGTATCGTGAAGACCAACTTGCACTAAGTTGGATCAAAGTCACTGACACGCAACCAGTCATGTCACCACTGGTTCGTATTGGCACGGCTATAGATGCTTGGTGTGTCCTTGAAAAACAGTATGTCTCACAAAATAATCTTTATATTATTCAGCTGAAAAGAGAATTACAAAACATAAAAAAAGGAGGAATGTCTATGACTGAATACCTTCAACATATTAGTTTCTTACATGATTCTCTTAGCAGAGTGCAAGACTTTGTCTCAGTTACAGACCTAGTTCTCGATACCATGAATGGACTGAATTCTGAATATGAATCTTTTATTACCATGGTTACTGCATTCAAAGATCCGCCTTCATGGTCTGAATTATATGATATGTTAATTACTCAAGAGCGATGACTTGGAATGCTTTCTTCATCCCAGATGACTCAGGTTGAAGCCACTGCCACAGCCACAACGTTTAATTCTGAACAAAGGCAAGGGCGTGCTTTTATTACTGACCAAGGGCATGGGTGTGCTTTTATTACTGACCAAGGCCATGGGCGTGGCAACTATAATGGTGGTAGGGGTAGAGGCCATAATGGAGGAAGAGGAACTATGGAAAAAATAATAATACTAACAAGTCTAGCCAAGGAGTAACTTGTCAATATTTTGGCAGAAGAAATCATATAGCTTGACAATGTTATGATATTCCAAAAGTTTTTATGGCCATGGCACTCAACATGGGAAAATCTGATAATGCATCTAGTAGCCGAGAAAATGTCAGCAATACTCAAGTCTCAGCCTGGTATCCAGACACAGGTGCCTCCCACCATGTGACAAATTCAGAACAAGATATGCAAGGTAAAGTTCCCTATCATGGTTTTAATTCTATTATAGTTGGCAATGGTAGTAAGATGCAAATTAAAAATATAGGGAACGTGTACCTACCTAGCAAGACGTCATCCTTTGTTTTGAAAAATGTGTTGCATTCTCCTAAAGCACACAAGAATCTTATGTCAGTAGCAAGGTTCACCAAAGACAACCAATGCTCTATTGAATTTTCTTCTAATGGTTTTATTGTTAAGAATATGCAGACGGGCAAGATTCTTCACACAGGGCCGCTTGAGAAAGGAGGGCACTATATATGGACGAGAGAAAGGAAGGACTCTACTATCAATCCTATCAGTATTGGAGATGATGATCAATTAAAGACTGCTAATACTTCTTTGGTTTCTCAAAATTCTTACTCAGACATTTAGTTATGGCATTTATGTCTTGGACATGCTCACTTTCAGTTGTTAAACTCGTTGAAAGTTGCTGGTTTAATCTATGTTGATGAAAGACATAAATTAGATTTTTGTTCTTCATGTGTACTTGGAAAAATGCATAAAATTCATTTTCCTAAAGCTGAGTTTCATGCGACCAAACCTCTTGAAGTGTTACATGTTGGTATTTGGGGACCAACACCATGTGCTTCACGAGAAGGGTACAGGTATTATTTGTTAATGGTTGATGACTACTCTTACTTCTCATGGATCTTTCCCTTGCCAAAGAAAAGTGATACGCTTCCATGTTTTAAAACCTTTTTAAGCATAGTAGAGCGTCAACTTTGAAACAAAAATGAAAATTTTCCATTCAGAAGGAGGAGGAGAATTCGTGACCAAAGAATTTAGCACATTTCTTGAAAATCATCGTATTCGTCGATGGATAGCATGCCCTTACACATCCCAGTAGAACGAGATAGTAGAAAGGAGGCATAGGCATCTGGTGGAAATGGGACTCAACATGATTATTCATGCCAATATGCCACAAAAAATTTGGTTTGATGCTTTTAAAACTGCTGTTGATCTTATTAACAGGTTGCCTATTGTAGACTTGCAAATGACGCCATATGAGAAGCTCTTGATTGAAGTTCACAAATATAAGAACCTTTGGTTGTACCATCTATCCATTGAATGGGCCTAGACGTGCTTCAAAACTGGAACCCAAAGCTCGAACCTGCGTCTTCATTGGGTATGACAGTTATCATAAAGGTTGTGTTTGTTACAATCCAAGCTCTAATCATGTCATCATATCTAGACATGTTATTTTTTGACAAAAGAAATTTTTTATACTGTCATTGTGGTCCCTCTTTTACTGCCTCAAACATTTCAAGTTAGCTAAAGTCGTCGTCCAGATCTGAATGTATTAAACCTAGACCTATTGATGAGCTAAAAGAGAGTTTACCTATCATTGAGTTACCTAGAATCATTCCTAGTTCCTCAAGTTCCTCAGCAGTTCAAACTGGTTCCAATCACTTTCATGTTCACATACCATCAATTTGATATGAACTTCCTTGCAGCCCAGTTGCCCTATGTGCCTTGAGGCAATCAGCCAATCTTTATTCAAGTGATTCGGAATGAAGCATGATTTATCCAATTCATTGCCAATCGCCCAGTTTAAAAGACGCAGATGTGCTTACGGGTTTCTTTCAGTTTCCACTTGATTTTACATTTCATTCAGAGAAATTTCCAAAATATTGACAAAGTAGCTCCCAGCTTGATCTCACTCTCAAACTGTGGGCCCACACGGACCATCTACAGTCCAGCATCTGCAGTTTGGCGTTGTTGAGGAATCGATCAATGACATCATTGGAGTTGGTCAAAGAGGGCATCTGCAGTTTAATCCAACCCCTGGGGATGTCAGGGTTGGGTTAGGTCTGAGCAAGCTGGCTCTCACCTAAATGAATGTGGGTGAACCGGATCTGGAATAGCATTAGGCTGGACCAAGGCTTGACAAAGCCGTGCTTGGGCTGACCCAAAGCCTTTATTGGCAGTCCAAGCCTGTTTTGTTTAGTTATTGGGCGAGGGCCTGACCATCAACTTCATGTTTATCATGTACTCAACCCGATACCTATCCTTATTTGAAACTCTTCACTTTTCATTTTCTAATTTTTGGAAACCATTGGGAATATGTCAAGAGTTTGTATGGGAGTCGACTGCTGGCATCATGCCAAAGAATGTGGAAAAAAAAATATAAAGGTGTGTATCTGGGCCAAGTCGAGCCCCCAATACCTGACCCAGGCCAGCTATCCCAGTGAGTTTTGTTATCTGGCCAGTAGGTCAAATGGTCCCAATTGTCCATCTGGTGCCTGGCCCAGTGCCTACCCTTAGAGACAGTCATAGTGTTTTGGCAGCATATATACAGGACTTTTGCTATGAAATTCCCACTGATCTTGTGTGTGTGAGGTTTGCCATCACTGAGAACTTGCTTGTCAGCTAATTAATATTTTTGGGTGATGCATTTGAAAGAGGCCTAGCTTAATACCGAACATGGAATCTTTTGCACCCTTTAGATATGATAAAAGTCATTTTGTGCATGAGTTTATAGTAATCTAATTAAAATATCATTAGACGCCATACAATGGTGCTACTTAGTCTTCACCTATAAAAATTAAAACTACTTAAGATATTACTAGTACTTTTATATGGGAGAATTCTAGCATGTTGAATGCCCAGTGTTGTTAGGTAATTAAAAAGTTAAAAATCTATGGTTGAAAGCACCACAAACTGTTGTAGAAATCACGATAAACTATTATAAAAACACAATACCACAACAACCTTCTTCCTACAACTGTTCATTGAGGTTCTTGTTCTTGAAAATGGTAATATTCAAAAAATATTGTTCTTACCACTTTTGTCTGTATTGCTAAAAATAACATAGACCACAAAAAAGCATGGGATCCCCAACCCTGTGATGTATACCTTGTCCCTTCAATGGGGGCCCAAAATGCTACACTTTCCTTGACGAGGAACCATTCTGATGCAATCGGGCTGGGTTTCTCATTCCATTAATGATGAAAAATAATATAAAGAAAAAAAATCAACAGAAAAAACACAATTAAAAACTGGCCTCTAACTAAGCCTCAACACTCTCTTGCTCACTCATCAACTTTCCATGGTCAGGGTCTACACTTTTCAGGATTTGTCTGACCTGAATCAGTGACCTTCGGTATCATTAATGTTGGCTTTTCTTTTGTTTTTTGTTTTTTTACTTTGTCAACGACAAAGGAGTTTCCAAAGGAGATAGCCTCCAAAGAGAAGTGATGTTTAACCACGGAATACCTTCTCACTATTGAGCCTACCAATGAACCAGAATCACTCTCTTAGTTCCTTGACACGAGAACTAAGAGCATGACACTTTGTGTTAGAGTAACTTGACAGTCTTTAGGAATCCTCTCTACAAGAACAAGTCCACAATTCTGATCAAGTTTGAGAAGAGAAACCTTTGTACCACCAACCTGGTTTTCCTGATTGGGGAGGCATTAAACCATAGTAAACCAGCCACTTTATAAACATTTGCAACACATGTGGTGACCACTTCCAGCCCCCACTCATCTTTACTCTGACAATGCCAAAAATGACTGAAAATTATGGTTTGCAGCTAGATATTTTTCGCCTGTTTTACATATTGTCCTCATTCTTGTTTATAGAATACTTACAACATGAGTGTCAAACTTCCCTCTTATCAATCTCAGCAGGCTTAACCACCTCTTTATGCACCACCTGAGTTTTGAAACACCATAGCTTCCAGATTGTGACATTGAAGCAGGCAAGCCAACACCATCCGAATTCTTTACATGAGAACCTCTTCCTCCACCACCAGTTCCAGACAGAGAAAAAGTCTGATGTATGGAATTTATCAACTCCAAACCATGAATAGATGTATTGCTAAATGTTCATAGCATTAGTATATGAGAAAAGAAAGTGAGATAGATCTTCACAAGCCCTCCACACAACTTAAACACAGAAACAATGGAAGACCCTACATGTTGAAGTTTGGCATCAGAGGTAGACATTAATAACTACAAACAAACACAAACCAGTTAGCTCTAGGTAATGCTTTTGCATTCCACAGTCTACTGTGCCATGTATCTACCATTCCTTTAATTTTACATGGTTCCAAACTTGGCTCCTAAGCTTTGCAGTTTATGATTTTCTTTAGAACAAAGAAAATCTGCACTTTGCATGAGCTAAGTTGAAGGCAATCTCCAATGCATTGCACATGTCGCCATAGATTTAGCTCAATGTGGTGCTGTATTAGCATTTACTTAATGGACTTTGAAGGAAAGGTTCTACTTCCCAAGCAGATCCAATGGAATCTGCTTGAGTAAAACATCCTCCATAGGGTTTAGCAAGCTCTCCATTCATCACATTTCAAGTAACAGATTTAGATCCCGCCCAAGAGAAGAAATATTGGGAACCATTTCCACATATCAAGTACTTTTCCTACTCAAATATTTCTCCATGCATAATGAGTCCCATATGCCCTGGTGAAAAATTAATGTACATCCTAGAAACAACCGATTAGCTTCATTGACCTCTTTAAGTTTCCTAATGCCGAGACCACCTTCCTATTTAGGAAAAGCCAAGACATTCCCGGCAATTAAATGAGGCTTACCCCCTGCATCTGACTCTCCTATAAAAAACTGCACATAATCTGTTCCATTTTCTTAATGACACCGAGAGGGCACTTGAAAACCAACATCCAGTAAATACGAAGTGCTTCTAATACTGATTTGATCAAGTAGATCCTACTGCATAGGAAAGTAGCATGCTTTTTCATAAACTAAGTTTACTCTGTATTTTTAAAAGAATAAGAACCATACCAACATTCTCAATTCGTTGGCTTGGGTGGGAGACCCAAATATCGACTTGGAACTGTCCTAGGCTCTCACCAAACTGATTACAATACTTGAAATCTGCTTTGGCCCATAATGAAAAAGAAGAATGCTGATTTTGAAGGTAATCATCATTCCAGCATGGAGTTCAAACAGAAAAAAAAATTGTAGATAAAGAAAGCCATTCTTGAAGGCTTTTAAGAAAATCAAGATGACATCAGCATACATGTAGAAAAACTCCTTCTATGCCTCTTCCAATATGCAGTGCTTCAATCATTCTTCTTTGATTGTAGCTTGCAATGTATGTGAAAAGATTTTCATGACAATGAGGAATAAAAATGAAGATAAAGGTATCCTTATTGCAGACCATGAGAAGATCCAAAGTATTCACCTTGATGGTCATTAATCACAAGAGCACAGAAATCATTTGTCACTACTGTCATTACTTTTTAAGTCCAAATAGGATGAAATCCTAAATGCAAGATGGCAGCTTGTAAGAAAGTCCAATTGACCCTGTCATATGCTTTTGATAGGTCTATCTTCAACATAAGCGAGTTGATCTAGCTTTAGACATTGTGAATACCATCTCAAGAACAAGAAGAAGACATTGATGGATGTTTCTATCTTTCAAAAAACCACCTTGCATGTTGGAAATGACCCACTTTAGTGCCTTCTTCATTCTTGAAACCATGATTCTGAAAATAAATTTCAGTACACTATCTCAAGAACAATATGCCTGAAATTGGAAATGTGCACAGCTGAATCAAATTTAAGAATTATGATTATATGACTTCTGCCTAGTTTCTTAACAAGCTTTCATTTCTAAAAAAAAATCTCTAGTGGCAACTGTGATATTAGTCCTTAACGTGTCCCGACTTTTTTGAAAGAACGATTTCAGAAACCATTCAGACCTGGTGCGCTATTGGAGTTGGCACCCATAACAGCTATTCCACTTCCTCATCTGAAATGGGACTTAACAACGTTAAGTTTTTTTTTCTAAATATGCAGTGACAACAGCAAGCTGATCCATAATCATTCTTGTTGAGTTGTCACGGGTAAAAAATCTTTAAAAATGAGAAGTACATGCTGAAAGAATTGGATCCTCCTCATAAATCTCCCCATCATCTGTCTTCATGTGCAAGAGTCTTTTTTTTTTTGACCTTTCTTGAGCATAGCATGAAAACATTTGCTGTTATTATCCCCTTTTTTAGCCATGATACCCTTACTCTCTTTTCTAGTACATTTCTTCATCTCAAAGAGCATCCCAAGAAAACATCTAATATGATTTTCAGAAGTGGACCACTTATGAGAGTCAATATCTTGCCTCTTATAAATTTCAATAAGAACCTTTTGAAGTATGTTAATTCTGTTATCAACTTTCTTGGTTCTATACTTACTCCAATTACTTAGGCATGGTCGTACTCAATTCTGTTTTGTGAGAAGTTTAAGCACTGCGCATCCTCTACACTCCACTCTCCATGCTCTTGTAATAATGACCTTACAACTAGGTTGACACTCTCAATAAAGGAACTATTTAGATCTTCATCTTCTCTTGCATGCGGTTTTAAAGATATTTAATTTACATGTAAAAGTGAAGTGCTGAGTGGTCTAAAGAACTTCTGGTTCTACCAAAAGCTGCCGACAGTTTTCAACTTGCACAAAAATCTATCTAAGTTGCTTTGAACCAGTGCAGTCGGCAGAATGCTCTGTTTCTGTCCACAATCTCTCTTAGTCCAACATCTTGAATGAATCCATTGAATGCTAAACATGCTTGTCTAGCAGGGGCAGGCCCATTTTTCAGACTCCTTATAAGTTGAATTAAAATCTTTCATTATAATACTAACATTTTTTTATTGGCAATAATGATATTTAACATAACCAATTGGTCTTTGCGAATTCTAAAGTGAGGGTGAAGATACACCCCTATTGTATCAAAATTGAGATTGAAAGCTTTATGAATAAACAAACAATCCATCCAAAATTTATTAAATTTGGAACTAGTCAATCTAATATCAGCCTGTCTCTAACTCTACACAATTATGGCCCCACTAAGATTCGTATCAATATTAGATTAAAAAAAAAACTCCTCACAGTGATTGCAAAAGGATTTGAAGTTGTCTGCATTCAACATGATATCGAAACATGAAAATGTTCCCAAGACCAATTGCTAAAATCTTTCTAGGTTGTTAGAGTAGCAAGGCCTCTAACATTCCAACTATAAACTTCATTTGATGGCAATTGGCAACTCCTCTTAGGCTCCTTTTCCTACAGGAGAACACTCTCTTTGTTAGGGAAATCCTCTGCTCCTTGGATATCCATGTCAGGATCATGTTGTGCCAACTTCCTTTCTTTCAGGCCAGAACTTTATATAGCCTAAAAAATGTTGTCCCACAACCCTTCTTCTTAAAATTGTTAACTTCTTTGGAATGGAGGGCTCTTTTTTGCTCAAACTAATATTCATAGGAGAGGAAGACCTTTTATCTTTTTGTTTTCAGTCCATTAGTACAGTCCTAGTGGAGTTCAAACAGCCAAATCCAGGAAAAAATTCCTCCTCAACTTCTGTGGCTTTCTTCTTGGTCTCATGGCAGGACTCAGCAATAGTTTTACCATGGTTAACCTTCAATGAAGATGATTCCATCACCATTTCATATGAGATAATCCCTTGAGACTCGTGACCCATAGATCATAGGTCTTCAATAGGAAGTACATCTTTTTCAAGAGGCAGAAATTGATTTCATTTAATATTAGATAGCTTGCATTGCTTAGAGCCTAGATTCCACCTTCTATTAGCAATAATGACGTGAGTCCACCCATTTGAGGGTTTAGTATTCACTTTTCCCTCCCTCATACGAGTGAGACAATCTCCTGTGGAATGTAATGAAACCCCACATAAGGTACAGAAACAAATTTTTGTTTCATCTTCCACCATTTATTCAAAAACTTTATCACCATCAAGTATACAAATCGAACCCATAAGTGAAGCCATCAGCATCTACAAAAAAACTACCCAGAACCTTAACGACACCAGCTAACACCTTGTAGTTCCACATATAAAGAGGCAACTTCGGTAGACGAATCCCTAGAGGGGTTCCCGTGACAGCTTGAAGTGAAGCGGCATTCCTGACTTCCATTTGCTAGAGACCAAAAACCTATCGTGAACACACCATTTTTCTGGTTGCATAACTTCCTCCAAATATTCCTTTGAGGAAGCCTTGATCAAAAAGAGTCATTTTGAAAGGAGTGAAAATTGTTTTCACCTGATACAAATTGTGAAAAACTTCCACCCAATCCAGACAAAATCTTGAGCTACCGCCTAATAGAATTGCAATAGCAGTCCACCTGAAAGGTCTGACCAATTGCTTCCCCTCAATTTCACACGCTGCAAGATCTGGTAATCCAAATGCCTCCTCCCACTCATTTTGGTCCACAACACCAGCGCTCTTTACCACCGACACCCAAAATCATCGCGCTGATAGAACTGACTGTTTGATCAATAGGTGACTTTTCATGATCCATCATCTCTAAGGATGGGCGAGAGCCTCCACCACCCACGATAAAGTGATGATCACAAACATTTTCCTAACTCTAACCTAGGTTCATGTTGTTCCCTTTCTCTGCTCCTTCACGTTATAACCACATCTTCTCCTTGACCAAGAACTGTTACATGTGGAACAATCCACATGCTGCTCACTTTGACCATGTGCTTCTTTTCCCCACCATTTGTATTTAAATCCACACCCTTAAGTCACAACCTACCTCATGATCTCCTTTATAAATACAAGGAGTTTTTCTTTGTAGATCTACGATTAACAGTTGCCATAGCAACCTTCCTCTCCTCCTTCATGATCCTCCTCCTGTAACTTCTCCCAGTTGCACTATCAAACTTTCCTACCAACATCTTCACTAACACTGTCAATGTTAACCTAAACTCCAGGCTTCTCGATAGACCTCATTCACCAAGACTTGCCTCTCTCTCATCTCTATGATCCTTCATCCACTCCAGTTCGATGCACTGAGCAGGGCAGCTCTACGCTTCAAGTTGTGTCCCAATTGGCTTCAGGTTATGCCAACACCAACAACACGACCATCCACGTGTATTCTCATGAAGCCTGACCGAAACTACTTCCAGTGCCTGACCGCTAAAATCTGGAAATATCTGGCAAATTCCAGATTTCAAGGAAATGCCCCGTAACTTAGAAGTTTAGAACTAAAGCCCATTGTTCCTAGAAAGGTTCGTCTGTGTTATCATGGCAGAACTCGATGCATGAAAAGTAAGAAAGAAATGGAAACTTGTGTCTTAAAAAGTTTAAAAACGAGTTGATCTGGCAACTATATCTTGTGAAAAGTAACAAAAATTGATTGAAACTTGTGTCCAGCTATCTAAGGGTCCTTTCAAGATTCAATTGCTATTATTATTCTCATTGTTTTCATGTTTAATTGAGTTGAGGAGGACTATCTGGTTGTGAAATGTGTTGGGTCCGCTAAACAGGTGAAACTGCCAACAAGCGTTCACATCCTGCAATCAAACCTGGTTGAAATTTTTTGGAAAACTTCCGCCTATACGACAAGACAAAAATTTTAGAAAAGAAAGTTGGCCGTATGTCCAACTATTTCTTCTCAAATCCCACCATACAACCTATATACTTAAATCTATGAGAGAATAGGCTGGTAGGCAGTTGTTTCAAGTTATCAAAGCGGCAACTTCATGTGCTATAAAA